>NC_053392.1:257634699-257934699 GCF_905171765.1 Bufo bufo | reverse complement strand
TCACACCTGGGGATGGATTTCATTGTGGACCTCCCTGCATCCCGAGGCCATACGGTCATTCTCATGATTGTGGATCAGTTTTCCAAAATGTGCCACTGTGTTCCTCTCAAGAAGTTACCCTCTGCACAAGAGTTGGCCACGATTTTTGCCAGGGAGGTCTTCCGGTTGCACGGTTTGCCCAAGGAGATTGTGTCGGATCGGGGGAGTCAGTTTGTGTCCAGGTTCTGGCGCGCCTTTTGCTCCCAGTTGGGGATTCATCTCTCCTTCTCCTCGGCCTACCACCCTCAGTCCAATGGGGCCGCAGAATGATCCAATCAGGCCTTGGAGCAATTCCTTCGTTGCTATGTCTCCGATCACCAAGACAATTGGGTTGACCTTCTGCCTTGGGCTGAGTTTGCCAGGAACACGGCGGTGAACTCTTCCTCTGGGACGTCTCCCTTCATGGCCAATTATGGGTTCCAACCTGCCGTGTTACCGGAGGTATTCTCTCCCCAGGATATTCCGGCTGTGGAGGATCACCTTTCCGTCCTACGTGCTTCTTGGGTACAGATCCAGAAGTCCCTTGAGGCCTCTGCGCAGCGCCAGAGACTCCAGGCTGATCGCAGACGAGCGCCTGCTCCTTCCTACCAGGTCGGAGACCGTGTATGGTTGTCCACCCGCAACCTCAACCTTCGAGTGCCCACTCCCAAGCTGGCGCCTCGCTTTGTTGGTCCCTTCCGAGTGCTTCGCAGGGTAAACCCGGTAGCCTATGCCCTTGCGCTTCCTCCTGGCATGCGGATCTCCAATGTGTTTCATGTCTCCCTGTTGAAGCCACTGGTGTGTAATCGTTTCACTTCCTCGGTTCCTCGGCCTCGTCCGGTCCGAGTGGGCAATCATGAGGAGTATGAGGTGAGCAATATCCTGGACTCACGCCTGGTCCGCGGTCGGGTGCAGTTTTTGGTCCATTGGCGTGGTTATGGTCCAGAGGAGCGTTCCTGGGTTTCCTCCACAGATGTCCATGCTCCTGCCTTGCTCCGAGCCTTCCACGCACGCTTCCCTCAGAAACCGTTTTTTGCTCCGCGGAGGAGGGGCCTTTGAGGGGGAGGTACTGTCATGGTCTTACCTTCTTGCTGTTCTCCTTCGTTTGACATGTGCTGGCGGCCATCTTGGTTTCTGGGTTTCTTGTAGCCTTCCACCCTGCGGCTCCTCCTTCCCACTGGGAGGAGCTGGATGCCTAGCTCATATATATAGGAGGTCTGTGGCTTCAGTTCCTTGCTTGGTCCTCCTGTGTTCACATGCTTCTAAGACTGCTGCTGCTTCTGGTTCCTGATCCTGGCTTCGTCTGACTACCCTGCTGGTTCCTGATCCTGGCTTCGTCTGACTACCCTGCTGGTTCCTGATCCTGGCTTCGTCTGACTACCCTGCTGGTTCCTGATCCTGGCTTCGTCTGACTACCCTTCTGTTTCCTGATCTCTGGCCTCTCAAAGACTCTGCTTCGGTTTCACCATTCGTTTGGACTTTTGCTTTACAGCTTTATTTTCAATAAAGCCTTCTTATTTTCACTTATCTCTTGTTGTACGTCTGGTTCATGGTTCCGTGATAGTAATTTGCCCCCACATAGCAATTTGCCCCCACATAGCAATTTCCCCACACTGTCCCCACATAGAAATTACCCCACACTGTCCCTACATAGTAATTTGCCCCCACACTGCCCCACATAGTAATTTGCCCCCACACTGCCCCATATAGTAATTTGTCCCCACACTGCCCCACATAGTAATTTGCCTCCACATAGCAATTTCCCCACACACAATAGTTTCCCCCACACTGCACCCATATAGAAATTTGCCGCCACATAGTAGTCCCTCCCATAATAATTTGCCCCCACACTGCCCCCACATAGCAATTTGCCCCCACACTGCCCCCACATAGCAATTTGCCCCCACACTGCCCCCACATAGCAATTTGCCCCCACATAGTAGTCCCTCTCATAATAATTTGCCCCCACACTGCTCCCACATAGCAATTTGCCCCCACACAGCAATTTACCCCCACATAGCAGTCCCTCTCATAATAATTTGCCCCCACACTGCCCCCACATAGCAATTTGCCCCCACACTGCCCCCACATAGCAATTTGCCCCCACACTGCCCCCACATAGCAATTTGCCTCCACACTGCCCCCACATAGTAGTCCCTCTCATAATAATTTGCCCCCACACTGCCCCCACATAGCAATTTTCCCCCACACTGCCCCCACATAGCAATTTTCCCCCACACTGCCCCCACATAGCAATTAGCCCCCACATAGTAGTCCCTCCCATAATAATTTTGCCCCATACAGCCCCCATGTACTCGATTTAACTTCCCGAATATGTCCTCCTGTGTGCCCCCCCCCCCCCAAAGTAGGCACATGAAATAAAAAAATAAAAAATGAACAACAAAATGAAAAGATAAATACTCACCTATGTCCAGGGCCAGGCGCTTGCTCGCAGAGGAAGGCGGGATGAGTCAGGCGCGTCACAGTGCTGCGTCCCGGCACAGGCGCGCGATGACATCATCACGCACGCCTGCACCGGGATTTCTCTACCGCATAGGCCTCAGGCCTGTAAGGCCTGAAGCCTATGGCGGTGATCGCGGACGGGACAGGGAGCTATGCGGTCCCGTGCCCCGCCGCAGTATGTGGGCGTTCGGGTCAGCATTGGGCCCCCCATCGGTGCTGGGCCCGGGGCTGCCGACCCGAACGTCCCTATTGTAATCCGCCACTGGGTCCTAGGTTCAAATCTGACCAAGGACAACATCTGCATGGAGTTTGTATGTTCTCTGTGGGTTTTCTCTGGGTACTCTAGTTTCCTCCACACTCCAAAGACTTACTGATAGGGACCTTAGATTGTGAGCCCCATTGGGGACAGTTGGATGCTAATGTCTGTAAAGCGCTGGGGAATATAGTAGCGCTATATAAGTGCATAAAATAAATAAGATATGCACTGCACTATAAAAAAGAGGGAGAAAAGGGAATAAATTCAATCTGATGTTTTACCTATTGTATAGGATCGCTCTCTCAAGCAGGGCGGCGATGACACATTCCTCCTCAGACAACGGGGTTCAAGTCCAAATGGCGCTTTGCTTTGCCACTTCAGCACCAGCACAAACATAAACATCGCAAAATAAACACCTGCTCGTCTAGGCACTACCTATTACATAGGTCGTCTCTACCTCACCTATAGAGCGCAATTCACACACAGGGTGCGATCTGGCTTTTCTCAGTCATACGGTCCAGCAGCCTCCTGACTGTGACCACACTAGTACCTTTGGGGGGATATGATCCAGAAGTCCTCCCGACTCTGACAGTGCGAACCTCTTTCCGCAGGCATTATTGGGCCCTTAAAACTCAGGCTTTCACATAGCCTTGTGGCCCCTCAGCTTTCCTGGCTGAGACCACACAGAGCGTTTGTAGGCTTCTTTTTCCAAATCCTCTCTCATGTCCTTTCATGTCATACACAAAGGGTTGTTTTATCCATCCTTGATTAAAGCAGGCCTCACCTGTTATGACCTTAGCTAAAGGAGGTATATGTACTGGAAGGGTGTGGACTGGCAGATCCCACTAACAAACCTACCCACCAGTCCAAATAAAATCCAGCCCAGAACAGAATCTACATAGTGTTGGTCGAGCACCAAAGTGCTTGTGTGCTCTGGTGCTCAAGTAGAACACTTCCTGATGCACGAGTGCTCTACAGAGCACCCAAACACAATGGAAGTCAATGGGAGAACCCAAGCATTCCAGGCACCTGCTGCTCTGAAGAGGGGAGGGCATCGGGACTCTAGTTCGGCTTAGGAGTCCCTGCTCTGACTCCATATATAGCTATGTGGTAAAAAGATGTGGGCTACAGCAGCATCTCCAAATACTTCTTTTATTCAGGTTTCCAAAGTGCGGTACAAAATTGCAACATTTCGGCTAGAGATAGCCTTTGTCAAGCATTGGATCTGGGGTCCTTTGGCTCAGCTGTTGCATTCCACAATCCTAGCTCTGGTAAACCGACTATGGGTGCTGCTCTTACCTTTTGTTTTTTCCATATATAGCTATGTCCATATATGCGGTCAGTGCTTAGGGACACCCCAGTGTATTTAAATCTAATTTAGCCTCTATTTCTGAAAAGTTTCTGGCAGGATTCTAACTCACAACCTTCTACATTACAGCCAAGAATCTTAACCACTACACTATAGAGATGCATGGCCAGTTACTTAAAAATAAATAAATAAATTAGACTTCTGCTGTATAGGAATACTAATAGTAAGTATTCCTATACAGCAGAAGTCTCATTTTTTATTTTTTTTTTTATTTTTATTTTTGTAACTGGACATGCAACTCTATAGTGTAGTGGTTAAGATTCTTGGCTGTAATGTAGAAGGTTGAGTTCGAATCCCATCAGAAACTTTTCAGAAATAGAGGCTAAATTTAATTTAAACATATATATATATACAGTGGGGGAAATAATTATTTGACCCCTCACTGATTTTGTAAGTTTGTCCAATGACAAAGAAATGAAAAGTCTCAGAACAGTATCATTTCAATGGTAGGTTTATTGTAACAGTGGCAGATAGCACATCAAAAGGAAAATCGAAAAAATAACTTTAAATAAAAGATAGCAACTGATTTGCATTTCATTGAGTGAAATAAGTATTTGAACCCTCTAACAAAAAAAGACTTAATACTTGGTGGAAAAACCCTTGTTTGCAAGCACAGAGGTCAAACGTTTCTTGTAATTGATGACCAAGTTTGCGCACATTTTAGGAGGAATGTTGGTCCACTCCTCTTTGCAGATCATCTCTAAATCCCTAAGGTTTCGAGGCTGTCTCTGTGCAACTCTGAGCTTGAGCTCCCTCCATAGGTTTTCGATTGGATTAAGGTCCGGAGACTGACTAGGCCACTCCATGACCTTAATGTGCTTCTTCTTGAGCCACTCCTTTGTTGCCTTTGCTGTATGTTTTGGGTCATTGTCGTGCTGGAACATCCATCCACGACCCATTTTCAGTTTCCTGGCAGAGGGAAGGAGGTTGTCGCTCAGGATTTCACGATACATGGCTCCGTCCATTTTCCCGTTTATGCGAATAAGTTGTCCTGTGCCCTTAGCAGAAAAACACCCCCAAAGCAAAATGTTTCCACCCCCATGCTTGACGGTGGGGACGGTGTTTTGGGGGTCATAGGCAGCATTTTTCTTCCTCCAAACACAGCGAGTTGAGTTAATGCCAAAGAGCTCTATTTTGGTCTCATCAGACCACAGCACCTTCTCCCAGTCACTCTCTGAATCATTCAGGTGTTCATTGGCAAACTTCAGACGGGCCTGCACATGTGCCTTCCTGAGCAGGGGGACCTTGCGAGCCCTGCAGGATTTTAATCCATTGCGGTGTAATGTGTTTCCAATGGTTTTCTTGGTGACTGTGGTCCCTGCTAATTTGAGGTCATTAACTAACTCCTCCCGTGTAGTTCTAGGATGCTTTTTCACCTTTCTCAGAACCATTGACACCCCACGAGGTGAGATCTTGCGTGGAGCCCCAGAGCGAGGTCGATTGATGGTCATTTTGTGCTCCTTCCATTTTCGAACAATCGCACCAACAGTTGTCACCTTCTCTCCCAGCTTCTTGCTAATGGTTTTGTAGCCCATTCCAGCCTTGTGCAGGTCTACAATTTTGTCTCTGACATCCTTGGACAGCTCTTTGGTCTTTCCCATGTTGGAGAGTTTGGAGTCTGCTTGATTGATTGATTCTGTGGACAGGTGTCTTTTATACAGGTGACTAGTTAAGACAGGTGTCCTTAATGAGGGTGACTAATTGAGTAGAAGTGTCTAACCACTCTGTGGGAGCCAGAACTCTTAATGGTTGGTAGGGGTTCAAATACTTATTTCACTCAATGAAATGCAAATCAGTTGCTATCTTTTATTTAAAGTTTTTTTTTCGATTTTTCCTTTTGATGTGCTATCTGCCACTGTTACAATAAACCTACCATTGAAATGATACTGTTCTGAGACTTTTCATTTCTTTGTCATTGGACAAACTTACAAAATCAGTGAGGGGTCAAATAATTATTTCCCCCACTGTATATATATAAGTTTTTAGCCATAATATATTTATATATATATATATATATATATATATATATATATATATATTTAGAATATATAATATATTATAATATATGTAAATATATTATGGCTAAAACATCACTAGTAGTTTCCCACATATTATGCATTCAAATATATCAGAAGTATGATTACATATACTGTATAGCAAAAATGGTATAAGGTATGAACGGCACCGCAGGTCCAAAAACAAATGGGTGCCAGCGGATGTTGAAGCGATCCAATCTCCAAAAATGCAGAAAAAAGAATATTCCACGGCACTCCAGAAAAGTAAAATAAATGTGAATTTTATTCACCAAGGCAACGTTTCGGTCCGCACACTGGAACCTTCCTCAAGCAGTGATACACATAGTGTGTATTGCAGCATATAATTAAGGTGATCAATTTACAACATGATTAATATAATTAAGTAAAAACATAAAAAATTAGCAATATAAATACAATATAGTGTCCCTGAATTTACAAAAATTACATTCCTTTATAAAGGTCAATCAAATTTCATTAACTAGTATAATAAATGTGAATAAATACATAACATTCATATAAACATATAATTCATAATCAGGTGAGAATGTTAATTACATAATTGGTGCACAGGTGAATCTTAAAACAATAATTAAAAACACAAAATTTGTCATGACCGTAATGGATACCTTAGTTCACATGAGGATCTTGGCGTGGGCTCTGTGTCCGTGTGCTTGCGTGATGTGTGCTTCCTACTCCCGCTCCATTTGGAGCGCATCATTGGAACACACACATCACTTCCACATTGGGACATCATATTGTAATGACCTCCCATTGAGTTAGGTGGCGCATGTACAGTTGCAAGAAAAAGTATGTGAACCCTTTGGAATGATATGGATTTCTGCACAAATTGGTCATAAAATGTGATCTGATCTTCATCTAAGTCACAACAATAGACAATCACAGTCTGCTTAAACTAATAAAACACAAAGAATTAAATGTTACCATGTTTTTATTGAACACACCATGTAAACTTTCACAGTGCAGGTGGAAAAAGTATGTGAACCCTTTGATTTAATAGCTGGTTGAACCTCCTTTGGCAGCAATAACTTCAACCAAACATTTCCTGTAGTTGCAGATCAGACGTGCACAACGGTCAGGAGTAATTCTTGACCATTCCTCTTTACAGAACTGTTTCAGTTCAGCAATATTCTTGGGATGTCTGGTGTGAATCGCTTTCTTGAGGTCATGCCACAGCATCTCAATCGGGTTGAGGTCAGGACTCTGACTGGGCCACTCCAGAAGATGTACCTGTAACTCTTGTTTATGAATTTTAACCCAAGTGTCATCCACATATCTGAACCAATGACTCGGTGTAATTCCCATGAAAGTGGTCAGGGCTTTCCTTTCTACTTCCTCCATATACAGGTTCGCTACAATAGGTGAGACTGGCGATCCCATAGCACAGCCATGTTTTTGCTTGTAGAACTTGTCCTTATACTTTAAGTAGGTGGTACTCAGACAAAGGTCCAGTAAGGCACACACTTGGTCTGGGCTAAGTTCTGTTCTGCAGCCTAAGGTGTTGTCTAGTAGCAACTGTTTCCTGACTGTTTCAATTGCCTCTGTAGTGGGTATGCAGGTGAAGAGGGATGTAACATCATAGGACACCATTGTTTCTTCTGTGCCCAATACCAAGTTCTGGATTTTGGTGGTGATATCCTGAGAGTTCTGTATGTGATCTTGTGTGTTTCCAACCAAGGGCGCTAGGATACTGGCTAAGTATTTTGCCTCATTGTAGGTCACAGAGTTGATGCTGATGACAATTGGCCTGAGGGGGGTCCCATCCTTATGTATCTTATGTCATTTTTGTCTTATGGTGCCAATGTCAATTATTATACATAGGGGAGACCACATTAGATCTAAAAACACACTTTAACCATCATAGGTACACGATCCGTAAAAAACGGATGGACCTACCAGTCTCTCAAAATTTCACAGAATTGGGTCACTGTGAGAAGGATATTAAGTGTATGATCATTGACCATATCGCAGAGGAGGAAATAGGGTCTTGGCGCTTAAAAAAACTAGAAACTGAGTGGATTGTAAGATTAAATACATTAAAACCAAATGGACTGAACGTAGATTTCAAACCATGGATTTGTACTTGAACACAGATGTATATGAAATTTAGATGTATGGATTTTCTCTTGATACATTAACCCCTTAAGGACTCAGGGTGTACCGGTACGTCCTAACTTTAAATCGGGATTCCAGCGCCCAGGGGGTTAATCGCAACGGGATGCCGGCTGAAATCATTCAGCCGGCATCCCGTAACAATGCGGGGGGGGTCATTTGACCCCCCGTATCGGCGGTTGCAGAAAACCGCAGGTCAATTCAGACCTGCGCTTTCTGCAGTTTCTGCCCCCCTGCACCCCTGCATGATTTTTTGCCGGCGGGTGGTGCAGGGGGGGGAGTTGTGGGCAGTGGGGGCGGTGTGAGAGGCGGGCGGTGCGGCAGGCGGGATCACGATCCCCCGCCCGCCTCCCCTTGAATAAATCGTTGGTGTACAGTGGGTATACCAGGGTGCCAGCACATTGCTGGCACCCTGGTATAAACGGCTGACATCGATGATGCGATGTCAGCCGTTTAACCCTTTCCATACCGCGGTCCATACGGACCACTGTATGGAAAAAGTTAACAGTAAGAGGGAGCTCCCTCCCTCTCCCATCGGGGGGCTGAAGTGCCTTTGCAGCCCCCCGATGGAGAGGGAGAGAGCTCCCAGACAGCCCCCCGACAGCCCCCCGACAGCCCCGTCCTTACCCTTCCCCGTCTGCGCAGTTCTGACCAGTACTGAGCAGACGGGGAAGGTTCCCATGGCAACAGGACGTCGTCTGAGGCATCCTGCTGTCCATGGTGCTGAACAGATCTGTGCTAAAAGGCATAGATCTGTTCAGACAAAGTGTAAAATACAGTACAGTACAATATATATTGTACTGTACTGTATTATACAGACATCAGACCCACTGGACCTTCAAGAACCAAGTGGGTCTGGGTCAAAAAAAGTAAAAATCTGGGTCTGGGTCAAAATAAAGTAAAAATCAAAAAACATATTTATCACTGATTAAAAATGAAAAAAATAAAATTCCCTACACATGTTTGGTATCGCCGCGTCCATAACGACCTTATCTATAAAACGGTCATGTTACTTTACCCGAACGGTGAACGCCATAAAAATAAAAAATAAAAAACTATGATGAAATTGAAATTTTGCCCACCTTACTTCCCAAAAAAGGTAATAAAAGTGATCAAAAAAGTCGTATGTACGCCAAAATTGTAACAATCAAACCGTCATCTCATCCCACAAAAATCATACCCTACCCAAGATAATCGCCCAATAACTGAAAAAACTATGTCTCTTAGACTATGGAAACACTAAAACATGATTTTTTTTGTTTCAAAAATAAAATCATTGTGTATAACTTAAATAAATAAAAAAAAAAGTATACATATTAGGTATTGCTGCGTCCGTATCGACCGGCTCTATAAAAATATCACATGACCTAACCCCTCAGGTGACCACCGTAAAAAAATAAAAATAAAAACAGTGTAAAAAAAGCAATTTTTTGTCATCTTACGTCACAAAAAGTGTAATAGCAAGCGATCAAAAAATCATATGCACCCCAAAATAGTGCCAATCAAACCGTCATCTCATCCCGCAAAAAATGAGACCCTACTTAAGATAATCGCCCAAAAACTGAAAAAACTATGGCTCTTAGACTATGGAGACACTAAAACATTTTTTTTGTTTTAAAAATAAAATCATTGTGTAAAACTTACATAAATAAAAAAAATTGTATACATATTAGGTATCGCCGCGTCCGTGACAACCTGCTCTATAAAATTACCACATGATCTAACCTGTCAGATGAATGTTGTAAATAACAAAAAAAAAGTGCCAAAAAATCTATTTCTTGTTACCTTGCCGCACAAAAAAGTGTAATATAGAGCAACCAAAAATCATATGTACCCTAAACTAGTACCAACAATACTGCCACCCTATCCTGTAGTTTCTAAAATGGGGTCACTTTTATGGAGTTTCTACTCTAGGGGTGCATCAGGGGGGCTTCAAATGGGACATGGTGTAAAAAAACCAGTCCAGCAAAATCTGGCTTCCAAAAACCATACGGCGCACCTTTCCCTCTACGCCTTACTGTGTGCCTGTACAATAGTTTACGGCCACATATGGGGTGTTTCTGTAAACGGCAGAGTCAGGGCAATAAAGATACAGTCTTGTTTGGCTGGTAACCCTTGCTTTGTTAGTGGAAAAAATGGGTTAAAATGGAAAATTAGGCAAAAAAATGAAATTCTCAAATTTCATCCCCATTTGCCAATAACTCTTGTGCAACACCTAAAGGGTTAACGAAGTTTGTAAAATCAGTTTTGAATACCTTGAGGGGTGTAGTTTATAGAATGGGGTCATTTTGGGGCGGTTTCTATTATGTAAGCCTCGCAAAGTGACTTCAGACCTGCAGTGGTCCCTAAAAATTGGGTTTTTGTAAATTTCTGAAAAATTTCAAGATTTGTTTCTAAACTTCTAAGCCTTGTAACATCCCCAAAAAATAAAATATCATTCCCAAAATTCTACAAACATGAAGTAGACATATGGGGAATGTAAAGTCATCACAATTTTTGGGGGTATTACTATGTATTACAGAAGTAGAGAAACTGAAACTTTGAAATTTGCTAATTTTTCAAAATTTTTGTTAAATATGTTTTTTTTTTTATGAAAAAAAAAAAAACATTTGGACCCAATTTTAGCAGTGTCATGAAGTACAATATGTGACGAGAAAACAATCTCAGAACGGCCTGGATAAGTCAATGCATTTTAAAGTTATCAGCACTTAAAGTGACACTGGTCAGATTTGCAAAAAATGGCCAAGTCCTTAAGGTGAAATAGGGCTGAGTCCTTAAGGGGTTAAAGACTGTCAGATATCATCATCTTATGGACTTATGTGTGAGCAACGTTTGTAATAAGGCCCACCACAGAAAGTGTGGGGAAATATCCTTATTAAAATATAACTTTTATACGGTATGCAATAAAATACAATACACCTGAGGATGCATCAACATAACACACATATATACATGTAAGGGGTCCAAATAGTGTACCCCACTGCTGGTAGAGTGAAAGGTAAGTAAATAGATCTGCCACGCCTGTGTGGACGCAAGCAGTCTTACCCGACCAACCAGGTGGCTAGGATCAGCTTGGCTTTGGTAATGCCTGGACCGGACGGTGTCTCGTGTTGGCGTATAGTCAAGGGAGTCGTGGTACTGTGCCCTATCTCACCCTGTATACTTGGGGGAAGGGGGCTGCTCCCATACTGCCTGTCTACACAGAGCACTCGCCCTAAAAAGAGCGACCCCATCTGGATACCTGTCCCTAGTTATGGATCTGATCACTAGCGCTATTAAAAATGCAGATTCTTCAGACCTCCCGACGTGGCACGTTTCTGTCGTGTCGACTCCTCAGCGGAAGATGGTACACATAGAAAAAAAAAGCAGCATATAACATATGCGACCGCGGGTGAAAAAAGACCCTGCAGTCAGAAGATTGAAAACGAGGGCTCTATCAACTATAGTGAGAGCCTGTGGACTGACACCCCTGGTGTTGGAGTGCCGTGCTGCAGAGGGATAGATGTTCCTCTGCTAGTCGGTGTGTGGGGAAATGGTGATCCTCATTTAAGGTAATGTCCCTCTAATTCTGGGGGTTCCTCAACATCTATCAGCCACACTGAAACATACCTTTGTGGGATTTAAATAGAGCCCATCCGCGCCTCTCTTGGAAGGACCGCCCTGTGATCGTCGGCGTCTGACGTCACGCGCATGCGCCGCGCGGCAACACGCCGGCGCCAACACCACGTGATAGCGGCGACCAGTCACAGTCATGGGGATACGGTGGGGAGGGAAGGTTGCCTTGGAGACCATGTAAACAGATGAGCAGCCGTACGGAACGCTTCCTAATAGAGCCGTCCATAGTAACGCTGTGACACAGAATCGCAGCTAGATTATACTGACATTTCTTGCAGGATATAGGAAACAAGATCAGTCGCAGAGAATACTGAAAGTTGCACCGAATATATAGGGGAGACACCTAGATATGTTACATAGGTCCCTCCCGTCAGTTTATAAGAAGCACCCATAGTCCAGCCTTTCATTAAGGCCCAGGGGTGCAGAGGTTTTAAGACAGAAGATCCAGCGAGACTCGCGCTGGAGGAGATACTTGTCCCGATCACCCCCTCTAAGAGGAGGCTTCACCAGATCAATACCCATAAATCTCAAAGAGGCTGTACCATTATGGGTGGTGTGTACATGTTTAGATAGTGGGGTATCCCGTTTATGTGAGATATCCCCCAGATGTTCCCCTATCCGCCTCCTAAATTCTCGTATCATCTTCCCTATATATTCAATCCCACATTCACACTGAATGCGATAAATGATCCCTCTGGACTTGCAGTTAATGAAATGTGGGATAGAATATTGTTTGCCTGTCACGTGGCTTACAAATGATTTTGTGGTCTGTATAAATTTGCATGATAGACAATTACCACATTTGTGACAGCCCACAATCTTAGACCGCAACCAGGTAGACTTTGTGCGATTGGGTGCATAGTGGCTGTGTACAAGTTTATCACGTATATTAGGCCCCCTTCTATAGGTAATTTAAGGATGGTCACCTAGCACATCTTTCAAGTCTGGGTCCATTTTGAGGACCTCCCAGTGGCGTTGTATGATGTGCTTAACTTGTTTGGACCCTCTGTCAAAATTGGTGATAATTCTCAACACTTTAGCCTGGGGGGTGGGAGGTTGATTCGGTGTTAGTAGAGAAGATCTTGGTCGAGACAACGCGGTCTGATATGCGGTCGGGGTATCCCCTTGACAGAAACCTCCTCCTCAGATCAACTGCCTGATTGACAAAATAATATAAAAATTTATAAAATCTTACAAATGGGAAGCTAGCGAAGTACCGGAGGCCGTTGCGATTGATAAAAAATATCAAAACTGATTTTTTTTATCGCCGCAGCGCTTGTAAAGTGATTGTGCAGTGATCAAAAATAAATAAATTTTTTGTCACTGCGGTGGGGCGGGCATGGGTGAACGCACGTGTGGGCGACCGATCAGGCCTGATCGGGCAAACACTGCGTTTTGGGTGGAGGGCGAGCTAAGGTGACACTAATACAATTATAGATCTGACTGTGATCAGTTTTGATCACTTACAGATACTATAAAAGTACAAATGCTGATTACCGATACGCTAATCAGCGAATAAGTGACTGCGGTGGGATGGGCGCTAACTGACGCTAACTACCTAACAAAGGGACCTAAACTATCCTAAAACTATCAGTCAATACCAGTGAAAAAAAAAAAGTGACAGTGTACACTGATCACTTTTTTCCCTTTCACTAGGTGATTGACAGGGGGCGATCAAGGGGTTAATTGGGGTGATGGGGGTGATGGAGAGTGATCTGGGGGCTAAGTGTGGTGTTGGTGGGTACTCACAGTGATGTCTGCTCCTCTGCTGGAACCAACCGACCAAAAGGACCAGCAGAGGAGCAGAGAAGCCATTTAACACATTATATTTATAAATATAAGGTGTTAGATGGCTTCTGATTCGATTTTTTAAAAATCAGAAACCTGCCAGCAACGATCATTGGCTGGCAGGTTGCTGACGAAATACTGCTTGAACTTTTGCCGGCCCGCGATGCGCATGCGCGGGCCGACTCTGACCGAAGTCTCGCGTCTCGCGAGAGGACGCGTATATGCGTCCAGGAGGAATAAAGCGACCGCCTCCAGGCGGTCCGGAGGCGGTTAAATGTGGCTTTTATGGTGTATTGAATACACTGTATTCCCATGCACCCCTTCCACCACAATAAAGGGTATATGGTTCAATCTTCCTTTTCTCTCCCTCCTCCTCTATCATATCAACATGCTTATTAGGCTGCCCTCGCTTCTAATCTTTTAGAGGGTCAGCTCAGCAGCAAACCCTCACCCCTAATGTTTTAGATGGTCACCAGCAGGCCCTCACTCCTAATGTTTTAGATGGTCAGATCAGCAGCAGGCCTTCACCCCAAATGTTTTAGAAGGTCTGATCAGCTGCAGACCCTCACCCCGAATTTTGTTGATGGTCAGATCAGCAGCAGGCCCTCGCCCCTAATGTTTTAGATGGTCAGATCAGAAGCAGGCCCTCACCCCTAATATTTTAGATGGTCATCTCAGCAGCAGACCCTCACCCCTAATGCTTTACAAGGTCAGATCAGCAGCAGACCTTCACCCCTAATGTTTTAGAAGGTCTGATCAGCAGCAGACCCTCACCCCTAATGCTTTAGAAGGTCAGATAAGCAGCAGACCCTTACCCTTAATGTTTTAGAAGGTCTGATCAGCAGCAAACTCTCACCCCTAATGTTTAAGAAGGTCTGATCAGCAGCAGACCCACACCCCTAATGTTTAAGAAGGTCTGATCAGCAGCAGACCCTCACCCCGAATTTTGTAGATGGTCAGATCAGCAGCAGACCCTTACCCCTAATTTTTTAGATGGTCAGATCAGCAGCAGACCCTCACCCCTAATTTTTTAGATGGTCAGATCAGCAGCAGGCCCTCACCCCTAACATTTTAGATGGTCAGATCAGCAGCAGGCCCTTGCCCCTAATGTTTTAGATGGTCATCTCATCAGCAGACCCTCACCCCTAATGCTTTACAAGGTCAGATCAGCAGCAGACCTTCACCCCTAATGTTTTAGAAGGTCAGATCAGCAGCAGACCCTCACCCCTAATGTTTTAGATGGTCAGATCAGCAGCAGACCCCCACCCCTAATTATTTAGATGGTGAGATCAGCAGCAGGCCCTCGCCTCTAATGTTTTAGATGGTCAGCTCAGCAGCAGACCCTTACCCCTAATGTTTTAGAAGGTCTAATCAGCAGCAGACCCTCACCCCTAATTTTGTAGATGGTCAGATCAGCAGCAGGCCCTCACCCCTAATATTTTAGATAGTCATCTCAGCAGCAGACCCTCACTCCTAATGCTTTACAAGGTCAGATCAGCAGAAGACCTTCACGCCTAATGTTTTAGAGGGTCACCTGCAGGCCCTCACTCCTAATGTTTTAGATGGTCTGATCAGTAGCAGACCCTCACCCCTAATTTTGTAGATGGTCAGGTCAGCAGCAGGCCCTCACCTCTAATGTTTTAGATGGTCAGATCAGCAGCAGGCCCTCACCCCTAATATTTTAGATGGTCATCTCAGCAGCAGACCCTCACGCCTAATGCTTTACAAGGTCAGATCAGCAGCAGAACTTCACCCCAAATGTTTTAGAAGGTCTGATCAGCAGCAGAACCTCACCCCTAATGCGTTAGAAGGTCAGATCAGCAGCAGACCCTTACTCCTAATCAGGGCCGGTGCAAGGATTTTTGCCAACACAAGCTAATTTTGCCCCCCCCCCCCCCCCTACTTGCAGCTCATCTGGCCCTGGTCCCATCTGCAGCAGCTGGCTTCTCCTCTGTTTGGTCCTGGTATCTTCTCTCTGCTGGTTTGAGGACCGTATTTTTTGCCCTCTAAGATGCACCGGCCCATAAGACGCACCTAGGATTTAGAGGAGGATAATAAGAAAAAAATATTTTCCCTTGCACCTCAGGTCAGACAAGCAATCAGACCCCCAATGTTAATCAGACCTCAGATCATACCCCCAATGCCTCAGATCAGTCCTCCATGTCAGCCATCATGCCCCCACGTCAGCCATCATGCCCCCATGTCAGCAATTATGCCCCCCATGTCAGCAATTATGCCCCCCCATGTCAGCCATTATGCTCCCATGTCAGCCATCATGCCCCCCCCCCCCCCATGTCAGCCATCAGCACAAATAAAATAAAATAAAAAATAACTTACCTCTCCTGCTCCTGGACGCCGCCGCTCCTCACCACCAGCGTTCTCTCTCTACTTCCTGGTTCTCGGCTGTCAGCTGTGAAGGCTGTGCACAGTGAGGTCACATGGTGTGCAGCCCTGTACAGCAGACAGCCGAGCGGAGGACCAGGAAGCGGTAAGTACAGATCCTTCACCGTTTACCGGTCCTCCGGTACTAATGAAGCGCTTGCAAAATGGAAGCGCTTCATTTGTATTTGCCCCATAAGATCCAGGGAAAAAATATCAGCAGCAGCAGACCCCTAATGCTTTACAAGGTCAGATCAGCAGCAGACCTTCACCCCTAATGTTTTAGAAGGTCTGATCAGGAGAAGACCCTCACCCCTAATGCTTTAGAAGGTCAGATAAGCAGCAGACTCTTACCCTTAATGTTTAAGAAGGTCTGATCAGCAGCAAACTCTCACCCCTAATGTTTTAGATGGTCAGATCAGCAGCAGACCCTCACCCCTAATTTTTTAGATGGTCAGATCAGCAGCAGGCCCTCACCCCTAACATTTTAGATGGTGATCTCAGCAGCAGACCCTCACGCCTAATGCTTTAGAAGGTCAGATCAGCAGCTGACCCTCACCCCTAATGTTTTAGATGGTCAGATCAGCAGCAGACTCTCACCCCTAATTTTTTAGATGGCGAGATCAGCAGCAGGCCCTCACCCCTAATGTTTTAGATGGTCAGCTCAGCAGCAGACCCTAACCCCTAATATTTTAGATGGTCTGTAGAGAACCCGAGCATCCCTACTCAAGCACCCGAGCACTTTGGTGCTCGATCAACACTAGTCAGGAACTTATCCAGTCACGTTCCAGTGCACAAGTGTTCCAGGAGGGTTGACATGCCAACCAGCCAAGCTTCTGCTTTACTGCCAATCAAATCTATGGCTTGGCATCCAATACCAGATTTAAGTCAGGCACTTACTGCTTGTAAGTTACTGTGATTCTTTGACTACTGGCTCTAGTTTGTTTTTTATGGTTAGCACAGTGCTATATTTCTGCCAGATTTCCTTGCGTATTGACCTTAGCTTGTTTCAGGATTTATGCCCTGTCCACTCATTCAGCTTCTACCGATTATCCTGGATTTGACTCTTTGTCTTGTATCTGGATTAACTCTGCAACTACTGTTTTGGCTTCTACTGACTCTCCTGGTTTTGACTCTGGCTTGTTTAATTCACCAGCAGCCACATCCAACTAATCTTGTGGCGTGCTTTGGTGAACACCTAGAGGTAGCTTTAGAACTACTAACAAGTGGTGAAGATTTAGTGTTTGCTGTGGTGGTTCCAGACAGTGAACTTGCATTTCTCTATAAATCAGACAAGTACAATAGTAATACTTGTAAACAAAGTTATAAAATTTACCTCTTCCCTTTATCCAAATCATCTACCGTCCCTGATTGAACTTGATAGACAAATGCATTTTTTACAATCAAATTATGTAACTATATTGTGTGTTTGAACAAAACAAATAATAAAAATAAACCAGGGAATTTTTCACCATTCCAAATAGGCTAACATCTTATTATAATTAGAAGGCAAGATTACAATGAAATGCAACATTTTATAAAGCTGGAGACAGATATCACACCACTGAAAATAGGTGATGGACACAACTTACCACCTCATCCCTTCTTCCTTTCACTACACAATTACTTATGCAATTGCCAGAGAGCATGCAATGAGGGGCATTTACTAGTGTGCATTTGCCACAATAGCGGTGTAAAGAAATTGCTAAAAATGGCACTAACCATATGTGCGCCATAATTTGTGACTTTAGAAACTTCTCACCGCTTTTCTAAAGTGGTGAAAAAAGGGGCGGGGAATTACCATTGCCCACCAGACCTACTCTAATTTATGCCAGAATATGGCATAAGTTATAGCTGACGTATACTCCAGTTGACCACATTCTGGTATACGGACTGCAGGAAATGAGCCTCTTAATAAATCTCACTCCAGCACAGAAGGATCAAGACTGGCATATGGGACCGCCAGTCTTGTTAAATGTCCGTCAATAGGTCATTTTATGACTTTCATTTTCTTGTATAGGTGTTTACTGTAAAGAAAATACCTGGAATGCTGTTTGCAAAGCAAACAAAGCACGGCTTCCACCATAATAGACACCAAGGTGATAAAAACAAAAATATGTCTCAGTGTGTGTTTTTAATCAGTTAAAGAAGAATTATAGATTATATATTTTTTTCTGAATTGATTTTTTCTAAATTGTTATTGCTGCTATAAATTTAATAACCAATCCTGACAATTGCAAGGGTTTGTCTTCTATGTTATGTCAAACATTCTGTACCCCCGCAGTTTTTCACTCACAAAATAAATGGGAATTACTGTAGATGTAGGTTGAACCTTTCTGGGGAAATATTCTGATAGCAATAACAAATAATAGAAAAGTTTAGCCATTGTGCATAGGCTATATTGTCCTAATAAAAGAACAGCTGACTAATGTCCAAAATACCTTGGCTCTAAAGCCACTTGGCTTCATATGAGCTGGAGGTGTCCAAAATGAATTCAATTTTGGAGGAATATTCTTAATTTTCATATGTTAACCTTTGCTTGTTAACCTCCCACTAAAGGTTTACACAGTTTATCCATAATGAAACTTATGTTTATAACCAAAACACACTATTGTTCAGTTATGTATGTCAAAAGTTGAAAAATCAATGCCATACATAGAGTTCTGCAAATTAAGAATGCTTTCAGAATTAGAAGAGTTAACAAAATGCAAAATGAAACAAAAGAGAAAAGTATATCAGATTAATATTTAGTGTGACCACCATTTGAATTCAAGAGACCATCAATTCTTCTAGGAATACTGGCACACAGTGTTAGAAGGAACTCAGCAGGGTGGTTTTTCCCAAAAAAATTGAAAACTAACTACATATCTTCTGTGGATGTAGGCCTGATCATACCCTTCTTTATCTTCATATAATTCCAGACAGACTCAATAATGTTGAGGTCAGGGCTCTGTGGGAGCCATATCGTCACTTCCAGGACTCCTTGTTCTTCTTTACACTGGAAATAGTTTTTAATGGCATTGGGTTGGACTGCCCATCTGGCAATTGTTGAGGCAGTGGGCAGCTAAAACATCTATGGCTTTGGTGAAGGTAGTAGTTACAGCAGATTCAGCTGCATCACTATCCTCAGAATGGTGATACAATTGATTAGTGTCGTGGGCATGGAAACTATGGTCCTTGGCCCCACCATTCACTCTCATAGGCCACAGGCCACTTGAATACCTGTCTCTTTAATACCTGTCCCTGTACAAACTAAACTGCTTTATTAGTTCCCACAAGAGGATATTGACATGTGATCATTTTATTGTTTACATAACACACTGTATTACTTATGTAATACAGTGTAATATGCTGTCAGTGGAAAAATATTAGGCAATGCTTCTGCTATGACCTAACAAGCATTTACAGAAGGCAGAATCACATTTGCTGGGATGCTAATAGGTGAGAGAGGGAGCCAGCTCAATATTGAACTTACTTAGATGCTGTGGTTGCTATTGACCAAAGCATCTAAGGGGTTAAATGTCATGAAATGGCGATTCTTGAGCTTGTCTAATGAACTGTTCTTCACAACCTCCTCTAGCAGAGAGTTCCATAGTTTCACTGCTTTTATAGTAAAGAATCCTCTTCTATTTTGATGGTTTAACATAGGGAATATGTTGTCATGGTTACAGACATAGGTATAAAAAGATCATCAACAAGAGCTCTGTACTACCCATTCATGTATTTGGACCTTGCAATTAGATATCCTCCAAGCCTTATTTTTTCCAGACAAAACAAACCCAAGTTTGACAACTTGTCTTGGTACTGCACCCCCCCACCCACATTCCCTTAAATACCTTGGTCCTTCTACTCAGCACTATATTGATACTGCTATAGTTCAACATGTTCTTATACACAGGTTTCCTAAATTATACACAGTATTCCATGTCTGGTCTGACTAGTGATTTGTACAGCAGCAAAACTATGTCTTTGTCACATGCATCTATGGCCCTTTCTAAGCATCTCATTATTTTGTCTTTGCAGCTAATCAAAAAAGTTACATTTTCTGTCTACCAAGACTTATGCAGTGGCAGTTTTACCCAGTGTTTTACTATTTGGTACATAATTGCACATTTTATTTCTGCAGTACAGTATCAAAAGCAGATACTTATATGGAGCATATTTTGGAACCCATACTTATAGTAAGTCCATGGCTTGCATCATGGCGGTGGGACTTACTTTGTTCCATGCAGGCTTATTTCTGAAGAAAGCATTTTCAATGGCTTTTTATGGCTTCAATAAAATAGTTTTCTGGCTCTTGTTATATAATTCTGTTTTTGTTGGGCCAGTTTCCTGTCTTGGCTGGGTATTGAAGGGGTAACATTTGTTCCCTTGAAAATAAAACACAAGAGCATAGAGAAAAATCACATGGTTTCATAGGCCCAATGTTAATATATGAACTTATTAAATAAAGAATCACAATTTAATTTATTATTTTATTATTTATTATTTGTATAATGGTGGTTTATGGCCACGGTGCTAACATGTTACCAGTATATTTAATGCCAATAAAATAGAATCAATTAAAACCGAAAAACAACTTTTCAAATAGTCCGCTCAATTATGAGCAACGCGACATAAATAATTTAAGGGGAGGGTGGGTGGGATTTCTGATCTGTGGTACTTATGTGAATGCGCCAGTAAAGGATTTTTCTTTCTTTTAAAGGTGTCATCTGTTGAAACTTTTAGATCGACCTCCAATCAAGATGTTGAACATGGTCTCCTGCCTTTCCAGAAGTTTCTTGGAATATACCACAGTCACCTTTATACAGGTAAGATATATTTTACTGTGTATATTTATGTGCCATGACACCATGGCTCCCTTTTTGTATTCACAATTTGGTTTTCTCCAGACTAAGCAAGAAAGGTGAATAAACATTTTCAGCTAGGCTGTAATGCATGACACATATTTATTTGTAACAAAGAGGTTCCTAATGGTATTTCTAGTGCAAGCATGCTGTGATTATCAAGTAGAGTGGAAAATCAAATCTATGCACAGTACCTCTGTAATTATAATAATACATCTGTCAGCACACCATGCATTGACTGACTTATGACACTTTGATTTCAGTTGGAATCTAAATCTTATTATCAGCTGCAGTGCCAATGTTTATACAATGGGCAACGTAAATATAATAGGCCTCCATTTGCCATACCGAAACTACCCAGACGTCCAAATGGAAGGCATTGTCACGTTAAAAGGTCATCTCTTATTCAGTCCTCTAACAGACTGTGGAACGTCATGTTTCACACCAGGATCCAATGCTCAACACAGTATCTGCTATAATTAGGAATATACACTTCACTTGTAAGAAGTACCATGTGTTAGATGACAGCATGAACAGTTTTTGGCAAACAATTTCTTTCACAAATAATATCATTACAGATGAATCATCATTTAAATGAATGCTCACAGCTGCACAAAAAGATGCCACTGAATGAAGACTGATTACATTAGATCAGATTTCTGCCTCTCAACAACTGTCTGGTTGACTTTACAAATGTCATATGTGTGGTATCTCGGTAACCAGAGTAAAGGATTTTAATGAAGACAATAAGCAATTTATCATAGTGTCAGGGTCATAGAAGCTAAAAATCACTTTCCTCTACTAGCATTTTCTGTGAGCCAGACAGATAAATTTATCATCCTCCATTATTGCAATGACATATGTAAATGAAGGAGAAAACAGTACTCAAGTCCAACAAGGGTTAGCCAAAAAAAGGTCTGTGGAAGTCAGCTTTTATTCCATTAGATTTCTCTCTGCTCTACACATACAATTGTCCTAGACTAGTTATTAAAGGGGCTGTCCCACAAAAAATATTCTACAGTTTTCAAACCAGCACCTGGATCTGAGTTCTTTTGTAATTACATACAATAAAAAAATGAGCATAGCCACTGAGCTATTGAATAAAATGTTTCTGCTCCCTGAGAAGGCCGCACATGCTCAGTTTCATCCTTCAACTGTCTCCCCAGTTGTGATAGGGACATTCCCCCTTAGCTGCAGCAGAAAAAACACTCCCTTTGAGCTGCCAGCTTGATAAAGCCCTGAAGCTATGGAACTAGTTAGCAAGATGGCAGCCATGCCCATCAGAAGGTGTAGGGCAGTGATGGCATGGACCTCTAACATTTTTAGCAGTAGTGATGACCGAAGTATTGTAAAATTTGATTCGGCTGCTTTGCCGAATTTCACCCAAAAATTAGCTTTGTGGTGAACTACTGAGTCACAAAGCGCATTTCTTTGTAAGTAGTACCCTTCAGATGCCGCGTTAATGGCAGAGTGTAAAATAAAGCAAAATAAATAAATTAAATCATACTTACTTCATCCATTTGATCACGATGAGCTGGCCACTGCCATGTTGATTGAAGATCTAAAACAAAATTTTGCCTGGCCCATGATGACATCATCATGTCTCCCTGCGTGGTAACATAATATGCCACCGCGCACAGCATTTTGTGCAAGATTTTAAATCAAGATAATGGCGGCCAGCTTGTTCTGATGAAATGGATGAGGTAAGCATGATTTTTTTTTCTTACCGCCATTCAGGAAAAATCGATTCACTGCCATGAAGCACAAGGAAATTTGGCTTCGCCGCAGATAGAATTTTCCCTGCAATTCGGATGGAAGGCAACTTTGTGGACTTCGATTCACTGAACACCAATTAGCAGTGCTGGAACTGGAGTAAGAAATACAGAAGCAAAAGTACAGAAACTCAAACTATGGAAATCAGAAGTGCCTGCCATGAGATCAAGAACCTTAACCCCTTAAGGACCTCTGCCGTATATGTACAGCGGAAGTCCGGTCCCCAAACATGGCGCCCACTCGCACTTGCTGCGGGCTCCATAGCCGCGGGTTTTCTGCTATTTTAAATAGCAGAGACCTGCGGCACATGTATGCGGTCAGCAATTAGGCTGTTCTCATACATTTTACCCTTCAGATGCCGTGGTCAAATGTGTGTCACGCTTCCGCTCCAATAACAGCATTCCCCGACTGAGATCGAGTAACCAATAAACTAATAAAAAAATAAACATCATGGGCACATCTGTGTGCAAAAATTACCATACAATTAATGTATAACAATATTAATGGAATACGGCAAATGGCATTAGGGGGGGGGGGGGAATTAACAGACAATTTGCCATTTTTCTCGCTTCTAATACCCAATAATTTTCTTTGAAAAAGTGATAAAAAAAGTCGCACACACTTCAAATTGGTATCATCTGCAAAAAATGGGCCCTCACACAGCCCCATACACATAACTACAAAAAAGTTATAGGGGTCAGAATAGGGTTATGAAAAAAAAAAATAAAAAATTTTTCAGTATTAAAATGCTAGAAGAATTATACAAGTGTGGTATCGCTGTAACCGTACTAACCTGGAGAATGAAGATAAAAGGTAAATTTTACAGTATAGTGTACAGTGTAAAAAATTGAATAAAAACCTTTATCAGAATTGCGTTTTTTCCCAATTCTATCCCATTTGAAAAAGAAAATCTGCTTCCTACTACATAGTATGCAACTGTAAATGGTGCCATTAGAAAGTAAAACTTATCCCGCAAATAAATAAGTCCTCATAAGGCTATGTGAATGGAAAAATAAAAAAGTTAAGACTATGGGAAGGCGGGGAGTGAAGCGAAAACGCAAAAATGGAAAATGTCAGGGTCCTGAAGGGGATAAAGCCACTGCCGTATGCTAGAAAGACATTGGGGAAGACATACATCACTCTGATGTCAGAGGACTCTGGAAAATGTGGCACTGGACCAAGGAATCGTGATTAATAGGTATTAAACTGAATAGTGTCCTATGCAGTACTTTCTGTTAATGAATCATCCTTATGGCGTACCATATACCATCCAAATAACACAATGCCAAACTAACATTGACCAATCAATAAACTAGAATTGAAGCTGCAGTTATCTATTTATAGGTTTGGGGTCAAGGTTTGGGGTCAAGTGTGTGATCAACGATAAAATGTAACATCATTTTTTTTTTTAAACCATGATTTTTTTTAATCACAGTTCATTTGGCAGTTTTGACCTCACATCTCAATAATAGCAAAAAGGCTGTAGGACTCCATCATAGAATGAATACAATCATAGCCCTCCATAGAACCCATGCTAGCACCGCTTCTAGTCTTCAAGAAAGTTCAATTATTAATTTTGTTTGGTCTTGATAATTAGGAATGCCAATGCACATACAATTCCAAATGATGTATTCTGTCAATTAGGCAAGGTACTGTATAAAGTATAATGCAATGGGTGCTATAAAGTGTAGTAGCAGGTGTTGGCTGTATGAATGTATATTATAGTATGTCAGATTTTAGGATACTTTTGCAAAATGTTAAAAGAAATTATTTCCAGAATATTTCTAACCTGCAACTTTTCCTAACTTGACTTTAGCTGTTTTCTTCCCTACGGTATTCAATTCTCAAGGAAAGTCTCTTAAAAGGGTATTTCAGCCTTTACTAAGTGATATACTAAGTGATAAATGGGGGTACGGCACCCCTCAAATGAATTGTTTCAATGTATCTCCAAAGTCAGAAGTCAGCACCAGAACTACACAGCTTGATCAACCTTGTAGTGGAGGGAGGTCATAACTAGGGGATTGAGCTCCCTGCACTACAAGGCTGACAGTGCTGTGTAGTTCTAGCACCAACTTCTAGCAATGAAGCTATATCTGATCAGCTGGTGTGTGTGATGTCAGACCCCACCCATCAGCTAGTGATGTCCTTTCCTGAAGATAAGCCATTATTAAGTAAAGACAGGACAACCCCTTTAATCATTGCTGCAATGGGACCTTTCATTTATAAATGTAAAAATTCAATAATGTCACATATCCAATGGTATATTAAAATAAGACATGCAGCACTGGCAACAACAAGGGATCCTGATATGGTTTGTAATGGCCAAGATCATTACAGCTCTTGCAGTCATTAAATATAAAAGCTTCCAGGCATACACATTTTAATACATTTGGCACATCATATGCAGTGCACTGTGGTTTAAAACTAGTTTATGAAATGACAATCCTAGTGCTTCCCCAAGGTGTTCTAACATGTCTGTAAAGTATACATACAAAGTATTTCAGTTTTTTATGTTTTATTGTGTTTTGTATTATTCTGTTACTTTGTTTTTCAAAATGCAACCTGCCCAATGTATGGCATTTTTCTGGCAATTTTCCCATAGGTTTCAAATAACACCAGAAAAAAAATGTCTGCACAAATGGTCACAAAAAGACAGTCAAAAATAGGTCAAATTAAGATCTTACATACTGTATTTTCCACTGTAAACCCAGTTCACAAGAGATCATGATGTTATGAGTGCGGTGAGTGATGTGATTAAACACAGTACATCTACCAGCACTTGGACCATTTCTGTGCTGACATAGAATTTGTTGCAATGCTGACTGTGTTAAACTAAAATTTACAGAACTTTTCAAGATTAAAAATATTAAGTTAGGTGTAATTAATTTTTTTGCTGATTAGAAGCATTTTTAACATCAGCAGCCATAAACTTGTATTTTTTACCCATGGTCATTGTTGAATATAAGTAAGCCATCAATGGCTGCCATAATGCAAGTAAATATTTGAAAATAAATGGCAAAGAGCTTGCTTTACTCATCTAAAACATACCCATTAGCAGGAGCCAAAATACAACATCAACACTAAGCAAGTGCTCCAATATAATTGAAAATCTGAAAATGAGGGATGCAAATCATTAAAACATAATTAACTAAAGAATGTGGAGCATAGACGAAGAAGTCAACTATGTCAAAGAAGACTTTCATTCCAAATAAAATACCAATTGTCAAAATGAAATGTCAACAAAATTACCCCAAAATGATGGATGATGGAGAAGACATGGCAGCATAAGTATCAAATTAATTCCTTTCCTGAAATGTATGCTTGTCACTGAAAAATCTCAAACTCTCCAATCTTGTTGTTTTTAATGGGGAAGTACTGTATGCAAAATATGTTCATTGATTGCATTTTAGTGCTAATCCTCAGCAGCTAATCTGAAGATGCTATAATTAGCGAGATAATTGTCTTCATAATGACTGCATTGCTGCTGACTTTCATTTCTGTATCAACTATAATACATATATCACAATTTCTAACAGTTATAACACTAAACAGATGGCACCATTTATTATGTTGTCATTGGCTCTTATACTATTTTTTATTAGAAAATGTATAATATTATGTTTTGACTTTGTTTGAAGGGGTTTTCAGGGACTGTAATATTGATGGTTAATTCTAAAAGTCTTTAATATCAAATCAATTGAGGTCTGACTCCCAGCACCCCCATTGGCCAGCTGTTTGAAAGGGCTTCTGTGCTCTGGAACAGGCCCTGGAATAGCAAAGCCCTATACACTGGATAGTGGTATTGAAAGGTAGTACAGTGCTGCTTCCATTTTACAGCCACTACCTAGTGCACAAAGCTGTGCTGTTCAGGTGCCCATTCTAGAGCAAATGACAACTGGTCACTGAGAGTGCTGGGACTTTTAACCCCATTGATCTCATCTTGATCTAAGGAGAGGTCATCAGTAGAGTTGAGCGAACCCGAACTGTAAAGTTCGGTTTCGTACCGAACTGTAGGATTTTTTCCACCTGAACCCGAAAATTTACGTAAAAGTTCGGGTTCGGCGATTTCTATGGCGCTTTTTGAAAGGCTGCAAAGCGGCCAATTAACAAGCGTCATACTACTTGCCTCAAGAGGCCATCACAGCCATGCCTACTATTGCACCAAGTGCACCATGTGACGCAGCCTCCTTAAAAGCTGGAGTCACGTAGTGCTGCACGTCACTCTGCTCTTCACTAGTGTAGGGATAGGTTGCTGCTGCTGTGAGGGAGAGATTAGGCAGGGAGAAATACAACAAAGTCCTGAAATTCTGCACATGTACAGCTGAGAATCATCGATCTTTTATGGGTGCAGAGCACACAGGTTTTGTGCCTGCCCTGAGCGTTTTTTTCAGACACATTTTTCAGTGGTCATTGGCGGCCATTTTACCGCAATTGCAGTGCACCAGCACAGCATTGCATGATCTGACGCTTGTCTTCAGGCCATACCGCTCTGACCCTATCTGTGTGTAACAGAACCAATTTTGAAGTAGCTGAACTAAAGCTATTTTGCTGGGAATCTGTCATTTTGACCAGCCCATATACACCGCTGTGACACTATCTGTGTGTGACCAAACCTATTTAGAAGTAGCTGAACTAAAGCTATTTTGCTGAGAATCTGTCATATTAACCAGCCCATATACTCCGCTGTAACACTATCTGTGTGTGACCGTACCTATTTAGAAGTAGCTGAACTCAAGCTATTTTGCTGAGAATCTGTCATATTAACCAGCCCATATACACCGCTGTGACACTATCTGTGTGTGACCGAACTTATTTAGAAGTAGCTGAACTAAAGCTATTTTGCTGAGAATCTGTCATATTAACCAGCCCATATACACCGCTATGACACTATCTGTGTGTGACCGTACCCATTTAGAAGTAGCTGAACTAATGCTATTTTGCTGAGAATCTGTCATATTAACCAGCCCATATACACCGCTGTGACACTATCTGTGAGTGACCATACCCATTTAGAAGTAGCTGAACTAAAGCTATTTTGATGAGAATCTGTCATATTAACCAGCCCATATACACCGCTGTGACACTATCTGTGAGTGACCATACCCATTTAGAAGTAGCTAAACAAAAGCTATTTTGCTGAGAATCTGTCATATTAACCAGCCCATATATACCGTTCCCTTTATTTTTTATTTCTTGCTTGGCGGAACACTAACCATTAGGAAAAATTCTAATAAGGGACGCGGTCGTGGTGGTGGTGTTGGTGGAGCCACTACTGCAGGGAGAGGACGTGGCCGTTCGGGCCCAGCTACACGTCCTAGTGAACCAACTACTTCGGGTCCCAGTAGGCGCCAGAATCTCTAGAGATATTTGGTCGGGCCTAATGTCACATCACCCCCGTGCATATCAAGGAACCTGTCTGAGCCTCAAGTCATGCAGCAGTCTCTTATGCTGTTTGAAGACTCTGCTGGCAGGGTTTCCCAAGGGCATCCACCTATCTCTTCCTCAGGGGTAAAAGACATAGAATGCACTGATGCACAACCACTTATGTTTCCTGATGAGGACATGGGAATACCACCACAGCACGTCTCTGATGATGACGAAACACAGGTGCCAACTGCTGCGTCTTTTTGCAGTGTGCAGAACGAAAAGGAGGTCATGGAGGAAGACTGGGTGGAAGACGATTCAGGGGACGATGAGGTCCTAGACCCCACATGGAATGAAGGTCATGCCACTGTCTTTCAGAGTTTGGAGAAAGAGGCAGTGGTGAGACCAAGCCAACAGCACAGCAAAAGAGGGAGCAGGGTGCAAAGGCAGAGCAGCCGTGGCAAAGACAGTTCGCCTGCTACTGGCCACCGCCACCAGTGACCGAGCACA
The DNA here is from genome assembly GCF_905171765.1 of Bufo bufo. Taxonomy (NCBI): domain Eukaryota; kingdom Metazoa; phylum Chordata; class Amphibia; order Anura; family Bufonidae; genus Bufo; species Bufo bufo. Next base: position 257,906,151 of record NC_053392.1, on the reverse strand, counting down.
CCAAAGGCAGCTTCAAGGTGTTCCCTGGCATAACACTTCTTCACACAATATGCTTACGACAAGACCCGAGTGGTTTGCACGCTGTGCCATCAGAGCCTGAAGTGAGGCATTAACGTTCTGAACCTTAGCACAACCTGCATGACCAGGCATCTTCATGCGAGACACGGGCTGCAGTGGAGTAAGCACCTTCAAAACCAAGAAAGGGCTCAGGCCCCTCCTGCTCCCTCTTCTACCTCTGCCTCTTCCTCCGCCTCTGGAGGAATGTTGGCACCTGCCACCCAGCAAACAGAGGATGTGCCACCAACACCACCACCTCCATCACCAAGCATCTCCACCATGTCACACGGAAGCGTTCAGCTCTCCATCTCCCAAACCTTGGAGATAAAGCGTTAATTCCCACCTAGCCACCCTCGATCTCTGGCCCTGAATGCCAGCATTTCTAAACTACTGGCCTTTGAATGCTGTCATTCAGGCTGGTGGAGAATGACAGCTTCAAACAGCTCATGCCGCTTGCTGTCCCACAGTACGCCGTTCCTAGGCACCACTACTTCTCCAGGAGAGCCGTGCCTTCCCTGCACAACCAAGTATCGGATAAAAAGTTTGCATTGCGCAAAGCCATCTGTGGCAAGGTCCACCTAACCACAGATACATGGGCCAGTAAGCATGGCCAGGGACGCTATATCTCCCTAACTGCACACTGGGTAAATGTAGTGGCGGCTGGGCCCCAGGTGGAGAGCTGTTTGGCGCATGTCCTTCCGCCGACAAGGATCGCAGGGCATCATTCTTTGCCTCCTGTTGCCTCCTCTTCCTACTCGGCTTCCTCCTCCTCTTCTATCACCTCCTCATCCGGTCAGCGACAGACCTTCACTACCAACTTCAGCACAGCCAGGGATAAACGTCAGCAGGCCGTTCTGAAACTGATGTGTTTGGGGGACAGGCCCCACACCGCGCAGGAGTCGTGGCAGGGTATAGAACAACAGACCAACGAGTGGTTGCTGCCAGTGAGCCTCAAGCCCGGCCTGGTGGTGTGCGATAATGGGAGAAATCTCGTTGCAGCTCTGGGACTAGCCGGTGTGACGCACATCCCTTGCCTGGTGCATGTGATGAATTTGATGGTGCAGAAATTCATTCACAACTACCCCGAGATGTCTGAGCTGCTGCATAAAGTGTGGGCCGTCTGTGCGCGCCTCCGGCGTTCTCATCCTGCCACCGCTCGCCTGTCTGCGCTACAGCGTAACTTCGGCCTTCCCGCTCACCGCCTCATATGCGACGTGCCCACCAGGTGGAACTCCACCTTGCACATGCTGGAAAGACTGTGCGAGCAGCAACAGGCCATAGTGGAGTTTCAGCTGTAGCATGCATGGGTGAGTCGCACTGCGGAACAGCACCACTTCACCACCAATGACTGGGCCTCCATGCGAGACCAGTGTGCCCTGTTGCGCTGTTTCGAGTACTCCTACAACATGGCCAGTGGCCGTTATCAGCATTACAATACCACTTCTATGTCTCCTTGATAAAACACTTAGGGCGATGATGGAAGAGGATGTGGGCCAGGCGAAGGAGGAGGAGGAAGAGAGGTCATTTCTAAGACTTTCAGGACAGTCTTTTAGAAGTGCCTCAGAGGGAGATTTTGTGCTACAGTAGAGGCCAGGTACAAATTTGACCAGCCAGTGCCCACTACTGGAGGAGGAGGAGGAGGAGGATGAGGAGGAGGATGAAGCATGTTCACAGCAGGGTGGCACCCAACGCAGCTCGTGCCCATCACTGGTGCGTGGCTGGGGGGATACGGAGGACACAGACGATACGCCTCGCACAGAGGACAGCTTGTCCTTACCTCTTGGCAGCCTGGCACACATGTGCGACTACATGCTGCAGTGCCTGCGCAACGACTGCAGAGTTGCCCACATTTTAACGTGTGCTGACTACTGGGTGTCCACCCTGCTGGATCCCCGTTACAAAGACAATGTGCCGTCCTTAATTCCCTCACTGGAGCGTGATAGGAAGATGCACAACTTCAGGAGCACGCTGGTAGAGGCGCTCCTGAGAGCATTCCCGACTAACGCCGGGGGACAAGTGGAAGAACAAGGTGAAGGCAGGGGAGGAGGAAGAGGTCGCCAATGCAGCTGTGTCAGCGCCAGCACCTCAGTAGGCAGGGTTAGCATGGCCGATATGTGGAAATGCTTTTTCACCTCGCCGCAACAACCGGCTTTAAATGCTGATATGGAGCGTGTTAGCAGGAGGCAGCATTTGACCAACATGGTGGAACAGTACTTGTGCACACGACTACACGTACTAACTGATGGTTCTGCCCCATTCAACTTCTGGGTCTCCGAATTGTCCACATGGCCAGAGCTTGCCCTGTATGCCTTGGAGGTGCTGGCCTTCCCTGCAGCCAGTGTACTCTCTGAACGTGTATTTAGCACAGCAGGAGGCGTCATTACAGACAGACGCAGCCGCCTGTCCACAGCCAACGTGGACAAGCTCACGTTCATTAAAATGAACCAGGCCTGGATCCCACAAGACTTGACTTTTTCTTGTGCAGAATAGACAGTTCTAACAGCCTCAACCAATAATCCTTGTACTCAAGTGCACTTATTCCTTTTTTTTTTTAATATATATATATATACAGTACAGACCAAAAGTTTGGACACACCTTCTCATTCAAAGAGTTTTCTTTATTTTCATGACTATGAAGGCATCAAAACTATGAACTAACACATGTGGAATTATATACATAACAAACAAGTGTGACACAACTGAAAATATGTCATATTCTAGGTTCTTCAAAGTAGCCACCTTTTTCTTTGATTGCTGCTTTGCACACTCTTGGCATTCTCTTGATGAGCTTCAAGAGGTAGTCCCCAGAAATGGTCTTCCAACAGTCTTGAAGGAGTTCCCAGAGATGCTTAGCACTTGTTGGCCCTTTTGCCCTCACTCTGCGGTCCAGCTCACCCCAAACCATCTCGATTGGGTTCAGGTCCGGTGACTGTGGAGGCCAGGTCATCTGGCGCAGCACCCCATCACTCTCCTTCATGGTCAAATAGCCCTTACTTTCAAAGTTTTCCCAATTTTTCGGCTGACTGACTGACCTTCATTTCTTAAAGTAATGATGGCCACTCGTTTTTCTTTACTTAGCTGCTTTTTTCTTGCCATTATACAAATTCTAACAGTCTATTCAGTAGGACTATCAGCTGTGTATCCACCTGACTTCTCCTCAACGCCACTGATGGTCCCAACCCCATTTATAAGGCAAGAAATCCCACTTATTAATCCTGACAGGGCACACCTGTGAAGTGAAAACCATTTCAGGGGACTACCTCTTGAAGCTCATCAAGAGAATGCCAAGAGTGTGCAAAGCAGTAATCAAAGCAAAAGGTGGCTACTTTGAAGAACCTAGAATATGACATATTTTCAGTTGTTTCACACTTGTTTGTTATGTATATAATTCCACATGTGTTAATTCATAGTTTTGATGCCTTCAGTGTGAATCTACAATTTTCATAGTCATGAAAATAAAGAAAACTCTTTTAATGAGAAGGTGTGTCCAAACTTTTGGTCTGTACTGTATGTCCCAATATTTTGGGGGATACCCCTATGTAAAAATGCTAAATAACACACATCTGTGTTGGCTACCTATACCTCCTTCGCCGCCGCTTCCACCAAGACCGTCACGTGAGCCTACACCACCACATCCACCCATTCACCGCCTCCTCAACCACTTCCTCCTAGATCATTCCTAATTTTTATTTTTTTTAAGGTCTTTTATGTTATTTTAATTCATTTTCCTATCCACATTTGTTTGCAGAGCATTTGCCATGCTCTTAAGCACATTTTGCTGCCTTTTGCAGCCCTATAGCTCTTTCCAGGGCTATTTTAAAACCATTTTAGTGGCCAAAAGTTCGGGTCCCTATTGACTTCAATGGGGTTCGGGGTCAAGTTCGGGTCCCGAACTCAAACTTTTTTTTAAAGTTCGGCCGAACCTGCCGAGCCTGAACATCCAGGTGTCCGCTCAACTCTAGTCATCAGTCTTTGGATAGATTCACATGGCGGACTTTGTTAACAATTGCTCAGTTTGAATGCCACTGACCTGCTCAAATGGAGCTAAACCACAAGTGGACACTCAGCGCAGCTTCAAGCAGCATTCAACCACACACCAAGCCAAGAAGAGAAGAGAATGTCCCTTCTTGGCGTGGTCATGGCTTTAAAGGCTATGTACACATTCGGGGGCAATTTTTTTGTATACCGTATATTTCGCCCCATAAGATGCACTTCCCCTCCCCCCTAAGTGGAATACTAATGACCGCTTCCATTATGGAAGTGCTCATTAGTACCGGAGGACCAGGAAGCGGTGAAGGCTCTGTACTCACCGCTTCCTGGTCCTTGGCTGTGAAGGCTGCGCACAGCGTGAGGGCGCTCTTTGACCTCACGCTGTCCGCGCCAGTTCACAGCACAGCCGACGGAGGAGAAGGAAGAAGATCGGGGGCGGTGAGGTGCGGCGGCGTCCTGGAGCAGAAGAGTTAAGTGATTTATTTATTTTGTGATCTGAGGCTGGGGCTGCTGCATTATGGCTGGGGGCTGAATTATATATGACTGGGGGATGATTATAATAATTTTGCTGCGGAGATAAAAACATGTGATTTATACTAAAATAAGCGCATTTATTCCAAATATGAACTCGGAATTTGCCTGACACGTCTAGATTTTAAGTTATACATGCAAAGCCTATTCAGTTATATTGGAAATATTCCAATGGACATGTCCAGACCTGTCTGGATACAGTTAGGCTGATGTCAGCAGTAAGTATATAAGGCAAGCTGAACAGATTTTGATAAAGTGATCTGTTGTAGTACTATCAGTTTTGAAACTTAAGATGGATAAACGCAAATATGTTAACGATCCAGACAATTTCTGCTACATATGTGGCAAATACACTACGTATGATCAACGCAAGAATCTGACAAAGCGAGTGCATCTTGCTTACAAGAATTACTTTGACTGTAAAATTGGAGATCAAGATAAAAGCTGGCACCTCATGTTTGTTGCACTGTGTGTTACTCTGGGCTAATGCAGTGGTTGAATGGTAAAAGGAAAGAATGGGTTTTGCAGTGCCTATGGTTTGGCGTGAGCAGAAAAATCACCATTGAGATAGATATTCAAAGAGAAACAAGTCACAAATTGTGTATCCTGACTGAGTCTGTTTTTAAACCAGTACCACACAATGTAGAGAATCCAGTGTCTGAAAGCTGTCTTGTTGCACACTTGTAACGAAAAATCATCTGTTATATTGGCTCATGCGGTTGGAATGAAAGAGACCCATGCTTCTATGGAGTTAATTTTGAAAATGATCAAATACTCAGAACATAAATGGAAAATTTTGTGCTGACCTGAAAGTGGTAGCATTGCTGCTTGGCCTACAGTTAGGGTACACAAAGCATATGTGTTTCTTGTGCCTATGTTACAGTCGTGATGACAACAATCATTACAAAATGAGACAGTGGCCTCTCAGAGTCGAGCACACAGTTGGTCAGTACAATGTACAACACAAATCACTGGTCAATCCACTTCAAGTTTATCTTCCACCACTTCACATTAAACTTAGTTTAATGAAAAATGTTGTAATTGTACTTGATTGTGATGCAAATGTTTTCCAGTATTTGAAGGAGAATTTTAGCACACTGAAAACTGATGCTAAAATGAAGGCCAGAATTTGTATTGGCCCCGAAATCAACAAACTAATGCATGATGACACATTTTGAACAAAACTCAACCATCTGGAACTTGCAGCTTGGGATGCATTTGTGCTAGTAATGCAGAACTTCCTTGGGAACATACGAGCTGCAAACTATGCTGAATTAGTAGACAACATGCTTACAGCATATGAACAACTTGGCAGCCGAATGTCATTGAAAGTGCATTTCTTACATTCCCATCTTGACTTTTTCCCACACAATTTGGGACACGTAAGTGACAAACATGGAGAGCGGTTCCATAAAGATATTTCTACAATGGAGAACTGGTATCAAGGCCGCTGGAATCCCAACATGATGGGGGACTACTGCTGGTTTTTGCAACGGAAAAATATGACCATTCACAAATGCAAAAGCAGATGCCTGAAGCACTTTTAACAGTACTGGGCCTTGCTCAGGTAAGACTTTTAAACTGAAAAATTTGACTTTTAGAAATTTTGTTATTCCATTACATTTTCATACACTGTTTGTTTACTACACAAACTTTGATGTAGATCAGGTAATTGTTGGAGTAAAACTCGTTCTGTTCATAATTATTCAATGCTTTCCAAGTGCTTAATTCATTTAGGCATACTTATGCATAGCAAAATTTCGTGACATGTTACAACCATTCTGACTTCGGATTTGTAATCTGCACACTCGATTTAGCATAGGACAAATGGCTGGGGGCTGATTAACATGGCTGGGGGCTGATTGACATATGGCTGGGGCTGATTACATATCACTGGGGGCTGATTACATATGGCTGGGGGCTGATATGAGGCATGGAGGACTGATATGAGGTATGGGGGTCTCATCTGAGGTCTGATTGGGGGTCTTCTTTATATTGGGCTTTGATCTGAGGTCTTAGTAACATTTGGGATCTGATTTGTGGTCTGACCTGAGGTGCAATGAAAAATATTTTTTTCTTATTTTCCTCCTCGTCTTATGGGGTGAAAAATACGATAAGTGTTTATGACCTCTAAGTAGTTTAGAGATAAGGTTTATTAGATGACCAGCACAAAGTGAAAGTACCAGTCATACAGTTCGAAAAACAGTTAACCATTTGTGACAGAACGGTTTAATATTTTCAATAAAGGCCAATTGAAAATATGATTTTTAGCAGAAAATTTGTAAAATGCAATCATGAACAAAACTTGCTTCCGAAGGTGTGCATAGCCTTTAACCACCTCAGCCCCCATAGCTTAAACACCCTTAAAGACCAGGCCACTTTTTACACTTCTGACCTACACTACTTTCACCGTTTATTGCTCGGTCATGCAACTTACCACCCAAATGAATTTTACCTCCTTTTCTTCTCACTAATAGAGCTTTCATTTGATGGTATTTCATTGCTGCTGACATTTTTACTTTTTTGTTATTAATTGAAATTTAACGATTTTTTGGCAAAAAAATGACATTTTTCACTTTCAGTTGTAAAATTTTGCAAAAAAAAAACGACATCTATATATAAATTTTTCTCTAAATTTAGTGTTCTACATGTTTTTGATAAAAAAAAAATGTTTGGGTAACAAAAAAATGGTTTGGGTAAAAGTTATAGCGTTTACAAACTATGGTACAAAAATGTGAATTTCCGCTTTTTGAAGCAGCTCTGACTTTCTGAGCACCTGTCACGTTTCCTGAGGTTCTACAATGGCCAGACAGCACAAACACCCCACAAATGACCCCATTTCAGAAAGTAGACACCCTAAGGTATTCGCTGATAGGCATAGTAAGTTCATAGAACTTTTTATTTTTTGTCACAAGTTAGCGGAAAATGATGATTTTTTTTTTTTCTTACAAAGTCTCATATTCCACTAACTTGTGACAAAAAATAAAAACTTCCATGAACTCACTATGCCCATCATGAAATAGCTTGGGGTGTCTTCTTTCCAAAATGGGGTCACTTGTGGGGTAGTTATACTGCCCTGGCATTCTAGGGGCCCAAATGTGTGGTAAGTAGTTTGAAATCAAAATCTGTAAAAAATGGCCGGTGAAATCCGAAAGGTGCTCTTTGGAATGTGGGCCCCTTTGCCCACCTAGGCTGCAAAAAAGTGTCACACATCTGGTATCTCCGTACTCAGGAGCAGTTGGGCAATGTGTTTTGGGGTGTCATTTTACATATACCCATGCTGGGTGAGCTAAATATCTTGGTCAAATGCCAACTTTGTATAAAAAAAATGGGAAAAGTTGTCTTTTGCCAAGATATTTCTCTCACCCAGCATGGGTATATGTAAAAAGACACCCCAAAACACATTTCCCAACTTCTCCTGAGTACGGGGATACCAGATGTGTGACACTTTTTTGCAGCCTAGGTGGGCAAAGGGGCCCACATTCCAAAGAGCAACTTTCGGATTTCACAGGTCATTTACCTACTTACTGCCCTGGCATTCTAGGGGCCCTAATGTGTGGTAAGTAGGTAAATGACCTGTGAAATCCGAAAGTTGCTCTTTGGAATGTGGGCCCCTTTGCCCACCTAGGCTGCAAAAAAGTGTCACACATCTGGTATCCCCGTACTCAGGAGAAGTTGGGAAATGTGTTTTGGGGTGTCTTTTTACATATACCCATGCTGGGTGAGAGAAATATCTTGGCAAAAGACAACTTTTCCCATTTTTTTTATACAAAGTTGGCATTTGACCAAGATATTTAGCTCACCGAGCATGGGTATATGTAAAATGACACCCCAAAACACATTGCCCAACTGCTCCTGAGTACGGAGATACCAGATGTGTGACACTTTTTTGCAGCCTAGGTGGGCAAAGGGGCCCACATTCCAAAGAGCACCTTTCGGATTTCACCGGCCATTTTTTACAGATTTTGATTTCAAACTACTTACCACACATTTGGGCCCCTAGAATGCCAGGGCAGTATAACTACCCCACAAGTGACCCCATTTTGGAAAGAAGACACCCCCAGGTATTCGCTGATGGGCATAGTGAGTTCATGGAAGTTTTTATTTTTTGTCACAAGTTAGTGGAATATGACTTTGTAAGAAAAATAAAAATAAAATCATCATTTTCCGCTAACTTGTGACAAAAAATATTAAATTCTATGAACTCACTATTCCCCTCACGGAATACCTTGGGGTGTCTTCTTTCCAAAATGGGGTCACTTGTGGGGTAGTTATACTGCCCTGGCATTTTCCAGGGGCCCTAATGTGTGGTAAGTAGGTAAATGACCTGTGAAATCCTAAAGGTGCTCTTTGGAATGTGGGCCCCTTTGCCCACCTAGGCTGCAAAAAAGTGTCACACATGTGGTATCGCGGTATTCAGGAGAAGTTGGGCAATGTGTTTTGGGGTGTCTTTTTACATATACTCATGCTGGGTGAGAGAAATATCTCGGCAAAAGACATCTTTTCTCATTTTTTTATACAAAATTGGCATTTGACCAAGATATTTATCTCACCCAGCATGGGTATATGTAAAATGACACCCCAAAACACATTGCCTAACTTCTCCTGAGTACGGCGATACCAGATGTGTAACACTTTTTTGCAGCCTAGATGCGCAAAGGGGCCCACATTCCTTTTATGAGGGCATTTTTAGACATTTGGATCCCAGACTTCTTCTCACGCTTTAGGGCACCTAGAATGCCAGGGCAGTATAAATACCCCTTATGTGACCCCATTTTAGAAAGAAGACACCCCAAGGTATTCAATGAGGGGCATGGCGAGTTCATAGAATTTATTTTTTTTTGGCACAAGTTAGCGGAAATTGATTTTATTTATTTTTTTCTCACAAAGTCTCCCTTTCCGCTAACTTGGGACAAAAATTTCAATCATTCATGGACTCAATATGCCCCTCACGGAATACCTGGGGGTGTCTTCTTTCGGAAATGGGGTCACATGTGGGGTATTTATACTGCCCTGGCATTCTAGGGGCCCTAAAGCGTGAGAAGAAGTCTGGAATATAAATGTCTAAAAATTTTTACGCATTTGGATTCCGTGAGGGGTATGGTGAGTTCATGTGAGATTTAATTTTTTGACACAAGTTAGTGGAATATGAGACTTTGTAAGAAAAAAAATCATAATTTCCGCTAACTTGGGCCAAAAAAATGTCTGAATGGAGCCTTACAGGGGGGTGATCAATGACAGGGGGGTGATCAGGAAGTCTATATGGGGTGATCACCCCCCTGTCATTGATCACCCCCCTATAAGGCTCCATTCAGATGTCCGTATGTGTTTTGCGGATCCGATCCATGTATCCGTGGATCTGTAAAAATCATACGGACATCTGAATGCAGCCTTACAGGGGGGTGATCAATGACAGGGGGGTGATCAATGACAGGGGGGTGATCAGGGAGTCTATATGGGGTGATCACCCCCCCTGGAAGGCTCCAGGGAGACGCCTGTATGTGTTTTGCGGATCCGATCCAACTATCAGTGGATCCGTAAAAATCATGCGGACGTCTGAATGGAGCTTTACAGGGGGGTGATCAATGACAGGGGGGTGATCATGGAGTCTATATGGGGTGATCACCACAGTCATTGATCACCCCCCTGTAAGGCTCCATTCAGACGTCTGTATGCGTTTTGCGGATCCGATCCATCTATCAGTGGATCCGTAAAAATCATGCGGACGTCTGAATGGAGCTTTACAGGGGGGTGATCAATGACAGGGGGGTAATCAATGACAGGGGGGTGATCAGGGAGTCTATATGGGGTGATCAGGGGTGATCAGGGGCTAATAAGAGGTTAATAAGTGACAGGGGGGGTGTAGTGTAGTGTGGTGCTTGGTGCTATATATTGCTGAGCTATCCTCTGGTGGTCGATCCAAACAAAAGGGACCACCAGAGGACCAGGTAGCAGGTATATTAGACGCTGTTATCAAAACAGTGTCTAATATACCTGTTAGGGGTTAAAAAAATCACATCTCCAGCCTGCCAGCGAACGATCGCCGCTGGCAGGCTGGATATCCACTCGCTTACCTTCCGATCCTGTAAACGTGCGCGCCTGTGTGCGCGCGTTCACAGGAAATCTCGCGTCTCGCGAGATGACGCATATATGCGTGACTCTGCGCAGGGCTGCCGCCTCCGGAACGCTATCCTGCGTCAGGCGGTCCGGAGGCGGTTAAACTGCCGCCATGTGAACAGCAGCAATGCCAACCAGTGAAAAGAATGGAAGGCAGACACCACGCGACTACTGCCAGAATTTTTGCACAGTGTCTATCCCTAAAAATTCAGCCGAACAATTCATCTGTGTCAACAAGCCCTTACAGTTGTAGAAAATATGAACTTCCCAAATTTTTTCTTGCTCCCCTATTTTACCAATGGTGTTTATCTAGTTAATTAGGTAAATTAGGTAAACATTATTTATTGTTGGTGATTATTGATGACCAAATTTCAGGATAAATTTAATTCGCCACAAAGATGAATTCTCTTGTGCTTCGCGGTAGCGAATCGATTTAACCTGAAATAGTGTAAAAAAAAAATTAAATAACATAATACTTACCTGATCCATTTGCTCGCGACAGGCTGGCCGCCGCCATCTTGCTTGAAGATCTTGGATCTAGTGCGTGGTGACGTATGACGTCACCACAGCGGATGGCATGACGACGTAATCTCGGGCCGCGCAAGATTTTGTGTCAGACCTTCAATCAAGATGGCAGCGCCCAAACCAAAAGGCTCACGTAGGTATTAATATTTATTTTTATTTTATTTGACACTGTAATACTGTAATCTTGCTGTCAGATGCCACAATCAGCTATGAACGCGGCATCTGAGGGGAACAATGACGGGGAGCAGCGCAATCGCCACTTCCAGTCATTAAACCTAGTACTTACAAAGAAATGCATTTAATGACAAAGTAATTTGAATTGAATTTTACAAAAGTTCACTCATTGGTGAATTTATTTAAATACTCCAGACAAATAAATGTCATTGTACCTATAAGATTATATCACACTATGTTTGGGAATTAACTAGTTGTCGAGCACAAAAAGATTTCCAAATAGTGGGTGGGTCTTGGTGTCTTTTTTTTTTACTCTGGAAGATGATGGCAGATATCTCCATGAAGGCATTCAGTTGCATTGGTTTATACAGCCACTTTTCAAATCTGCACACTGAAAATAATGCCCCAATTTGGTGTGAACCTAGCCATAGTGATACAGTGAATGTACATGCAGTATATGGCAGAAATATAAATGGTTTTATTTTTCTATTGAATATTTGGTAAAAAAAGAAAAAAATTATTGTTTAAATGGAGATACTGGCAGCACCACCCAATCAAACCTGCCATTTTCAAACTTAGGCTAAATGAAAAATGGAAGCCCACAGTGGGACGTATATCACAATTTAGGTAGTTTTGTCCATATTGTCATTTTAACTTATGGCTTTCTCCCCCAAGAAAACAACTTTACAGACTAACCATGGATGACAAATACTATAGTTCAAAAAAAGGTAATCTGAAATCCCTAGTGTATGGCCAGCTTAATCTTGAGCACAGTATCCGTGATGCAACTCAGGAGGAGCCACACCACATAGGTCAGGGATGGCCAACCTGCGGCTCTCCAGCTGTTGCAAAACTACAACTCCCAGCATGCCCAGTCTGCCTACAGCAGGGCATGGTGGGAGTTGTAGTTTTACAACAGCTGGAGAGCCGCAGGTATACCAGCCCTGACATAGGTAATGTACTGTATTGTAGTGGAAAGAGCTTCAGATTGATGATAGATAGATAGATAGATAGATAGATAGATAGATAGATAGATAGATAGATAGATAGACAGACAGACAGACAGACAGACAACAAAGAATAGCAGCAGCACAGTCAGAGGGGAGGTTGGGTGCAATCCCTCCAGGATTTCAGGCAAAAATCCATAGATAATATCCAAAAACAAAGGATAAGACAGCACCCTTCACTGGCACTGGAGTGCTGCCTAATCATTTGTTTTTAGATAGATAGATAGATAGATAGATAGATAGATAGATAGATAGATAGACCGATATAAAATCAAACTGTTCATTTAAACTATGCAAAGGGATTTTTTTCTATGCAATGCAGATTATTAATTGGTCTTTTGAGTTTTGAAATTCAGAAGATTTTAATAATATCCTCCAGAGTTTCATTCATGCCTTAAAGAATGAGTTCAAGAAACAGTGAATTTGAAAGAAACTGGAAACTGCTATTATGCTGAAAATGAAATATTGAACGTCAAGGGAAAGAATTCAGCTAATACCTGCAAAATTTTATTCCACCACAATTTCAGAATAACATTTACTTATTCATTTCAATTAATTTAAGTTTCCTTGCATCTCAATTTGACCTCTTTAAAGGGTTCTCAAGTAAAATATATATTTTTATGTTTCAAATGCAGAAGCTCGCTTATATGGTATAGGAAAATACTATTATACATGGTACAAGGATATCCAGTAATATAATATGAAGCTTGTTTGGGAGATCTAACGATTTGTCTTCCTGGCTGCAAAGGGGATACCCAAGGCAGTAAGACAGGCACCACCTGGTTTACACTTTGTAAATATCTCTCTTATTCTTTATATCTAGTGATATAACTTTCCAAACAAGTCACAGATTAAGTAAATACAGGCTGGGGGATGTATGGAAAAAAAATTGTATGTATATACAGTCCTGATCAAAAGTTTAAAACCACTTGAAAAATGGCAAGAAATCATATTTAGCATGGCTGGATCTTAACAAGGTTCCAAGTAGAGCTTCAACATGCAACAAGAAGAAATGGGTGTGAGACAAAACCTTTTTTGAGCATTCAATTTAATGAAAACATCGAATAATATGAAACAGGCTGTTTTTCAGCTGATCAAAAGTTTAGGACCACACCTCCAAAAAATAAAAATAAACCCCCCCAAAACAGAAATCCAACTTCCAAACATGAACTCAGTAATCAGTAGCTCCGCCGCTATTGTTTATCACTTCAAAAATTCGTTTTGGCATGCTTGATGCAAGCGTTTCCATGAGGTGAGTGGGAACATTTCTCCAAGTGGTTAAGACGGCCGCACGAAGGCCATCTACTGTCTGGAACTGTTGTCCATTTTTGTAAACTTCCCTTGCCATCCATCCCCAAAGGTTCTCAATTGGATTTAGATCAGGGAAACACGCACCGGGGCCAAAAGAGTGATGCTCCTGGAAGAAGTCCCTTGTCCTGCGGGCATTGTGTACTGTAGCGTTGTCCTGTTGAAAAACCCAGTCGTTACCACACAGATGAGGGCCCTCAGTCATGAGGAATGCTCTCTGCAACATCTGGACATAGCCAGCGGCCGTTTGATGCCCCTGCACTTCCTGAAGCTCCATTGTTCCACTGAAGGAAAAAGCACCCCAGACCATTATGGCGCCCCCTCCTCTGTGGCGCGTAGAAAACATCTCAGGTGGGATCTGCTTGTCATGCCAGTAACGTTGGAAACCACCAGGACCATCAAGGTTACATTTTTTCTCATCAGAGAATAAAACTTTCTTCCACCTTTAAATGTCCCATGTTTGGTGCTCTCTTGCAAAGTCCAAAAGAGCAATTCTGTGGCATTCAAGGAGACGAGGTCTTTGAAGACGTTTTTTGTTTTTGAAGCCTTTCAGTCTCAGATGCCGTCTGATGGTTATGGGGCTGCAGTCAGCCCCAGTAAGGGCCTTAATTTGGGTCGAGCCAAGTGGGTCTTCCACTTGACTTTTTTGTTCCAAAACCCTCAGGATCATTTAAGAAATTCAAAATGACTGTCTTACTGTGTCCCACCTCAGCAGCGATAGCGCGCTGTGAGAGACCCTGCTTATGCAGTTCAACAACCCGACCACGTTCAAAAAGGGAGAGTTTTTTTGCCTTTGCCATCACAACGTGTGACTACCTGACAAAAAAAAATGACAATGAATCCACATCTTTGCACAGATTTGGCCTTTTAAAGGCATGTGGTCCTAAACTTTTGATCAGCTAAAAAACAGCCAGTTTCAGTTTATTCATTGTTTTCATTAAATTAAATGCTAAAAAAATGTTTTGTCTCACTCCCATTTATTCTTGTTGCATGTTGAAGCTCTACTTGGAACCTTGTTAAGATCCAGCCATGCTAAATATGATGTTTTTTGCCATTTTTCAAGTGGTCTTAAACTTTTGATCAGGACTGTATATATATTTGTGGTCATGGTTAATGATGGCGAGAAGGAACTGACCCCATCTACGGCCCCCTCAACTCTAAAGCGGCTAGAATTATGCCGTAACCGCGACGATGTTGGGACGCCTGAATAGAGGGCATCCCCTTAAGAGTAGTAATATGAAAGGGAGGGTGGGAGGGGGAAACAAGACGAGACGTTCATTTAAGGGAGGGGCGTATGCCGGATATAAAGGCAGCTACACCCCTCCCACAAATGCAGGCCAATAAATCGGCCTTTACACTTGTGGTCGTGGTTAATGATGGCGAGAAGGAACTGACCCCATCTATGCCCCCCTCAACTCTAAAGCGGCTAGAATTATGCCGTAACCGCGGCGATATAGGGACGCCTGAATAGAGGGCAAAAACAGCAAACAAAGGCAGGATTTCCTTTATTACAACACAAAATTACAGAACCAGATTCTGAAAAGCAAGCAACATTTCGACCTTAGGATGAGGAATATACCTGCTAAAACACGATGACCGCCAGCGACCTAACTTTTGGATGACGTGCGTCGACACCTGATTTTTTTTAAGCTGCGGATGCACCCCCGATGCAGAATGAATGACCCGACACCGAAGCTGGATCCACACCTAAGCTGGCCAACAGAGGGCGTATATGGGTCACAAATTGGTGGGTTGTGAGAGGCGATTGGCCGAAAGGCAATAATGGACTACTCGGCCCAAGGCCATCTAATGCTGACAGTAACTGATTGAGTACACGGACGGGGCACCAACGGTGTTCTGTGGGGAAGAATGACACCTGAGCCGGAGAACCCACCTGTGACGTTTTCGACACTGGCAATAGTAAAGAGAAACCCTCAACACTCGGAACCAGTTGGCTAATTGCTACCAACTTACTGCTGTTGGAGGAGCTTCTGAACTCACCAGGTCTCAAAAACCCATAAAGGCTAAATAAATAGCAGCTTTGAGCACTAGGCTAAGGAGGAAACCATAAGGACCCTTGTCTAAGGCGTCAGAGAGATCACGGAAAACCTGACCTGAAATGGCTTGTCTACGGACCCGTCCTTTCACGCTACATTTACCCAGACCCCTCAAAGCGGCCTTAACAGCGTGGACAGAGAATAAGGAACCCCGATCCGGGTAGCTCACAGCCAGAAAGTGCTGAATTCCTGCTAGGTAGGAGCTAACCGTAATTTGGGATAACTTCAACTCGGAGTAACAAAACCCTATGAAGGCAAGAACATATTCTACAAAGCTAGACTGCCCCTGAGGGAACCGCTCCTGGAACCTACAATATGTGTTCCACCCTGTGTGGTAAGCTCTGGCCGTATTAGGTGAGAGAGATTTAGCAAGCAACATGTGAGCAGTAGCTAGGTGTTCAGTTAGACCAGGACTAGTGACTCGTGCGGAGGAATCATGGCACCTGTGATGTCTGCTTCTGGCATGATCTGAAAGAAAAGGGAGGTATTAGTTCGTGACAAGGCATCCGCTGCCATGTTTTGTGTACCAGGCAAGTGTGCACAACTGAAATGGAAATGATGTATTAATAAAAGTTGTACTAAATGCCTTAGGAGACTCATAATATGTAAGGACTTAGACAAACCGCTGGTTAAAATATCGATAACAGCTGCGTTATCTGTTACAAACAAAACTGAGCAATTAGACCAATTGCTACCCCAAACACGGGCGGCCGCGACAATGGGATACATCTCAAATAGTGCTGAGGTCTGCAAGAAACCCGGGATTCGTCTGACTTTGACTGGCCACTCGCCTGCCAACCAATGGGTGCCAAAAATGGCTGCAAACCCTGAACTTGCAGCTGCGTCAGAAAAAATTACAGGAGAACTACTACATATTGCGGGAATGAAAAGGGAAATTCCATTCCACTGGTGGAGAAAGCCAGACTGTCTAAGTGCACCGGGCTGTCCTGACAAGGTGCTGAGGGGAGGAGTGTCAACAGACGAGAAATGAATGACCTGCCTTGTGGGATTATACGCATGGCAAAGTTCAGCATGCCCAACAGTGACTGTAAGTCGGCCTTAGTGGCCACAGTAGTAACCGTGAACCTGTGTATCACTTCCCTGATCCTGACCAGTTTATTTGTGGGTAACTTCGCTAGCATGTTCTGCGAGTCTAAAACAATGCCCAGGAAGGTGATGACAGTGGACGGACCCTCAACCTTCTTAGGGGACACTGGGACGTCTAACCGAGAGAAACAATCCAGAAGCTTCTTGAGACCTACTGGGGCAACTCCTGGACTCTCTATCAGCAAGAAGTCGTCTAAATAATGGATGACATGCTCACACTGTACCTTGTTCTCTAACACCCAGTGGAGGGCCTGTGCCAACTGATCGAATAGCCACGGGCTGCTTTTAGAGCCAAACTTGAGCTTTGAAGAGAAGTAATACTGGTCTCTCCACTTAATGCCATGCCACTGCCAGAGGGCCGGCATGATCAGGAGAAGCTTAAAGGCGTCTGATATATCCGCCTTAGATAACGCTGCTCCAGGACCTAAGTGCATGATGATAGCTATGGCTTGGTCAATGGAGGAATACTTCATGCTAACCTCCTCCGATGGGATGAGGGAGTTGAGACTAGCAACATGGGACCCATGCAGGGCTGACAAATCAATGATGAGTCTTTCTTAGTTGCTGAATTTGCCTGTGACTACCTCAACCGGACTGACTCACCACTGCTGAAAAGGGGGGGTTTTAAAGGGACCGATGAGGAAACCTTTGTCCAACTCAGCTTTAATCAACGCGTCTACTGCGCTGGGTTTTCTACCAGCTGACTGCAGATTTTTACACTCGTGAGTAGACTCTAGCAATGCAACCAACCCGGTGTGAAAACCTACGGAAAAACCTAATGACAAAAACTCCACAAAATTTGGATCGGGATGCCCTAGCAGATACCACCGAAGGCAATCAATATTGATGACACTCATATAGGCTTTGATTGATTTTAATGTACAGGTAACCTTAGGATGTGCCCTAAAACAGTTAGTACAGATGTGCAACAAACGACATTGGCTGAAATTACATACAGCAAAATTATAGTTGTTGCAAATCTGACCCTTACCCAGGTATACAACAGGTCGACCTAACTTATCAACTGACCCAGAAGGCCTGAGGGCATCCGGTCCAGACAGTGAACTAGAGGGGCTAGTCTGAAAACCGGCAGCGGACTTGTAGAGTGGAAAATGGAAAAAGACCAGCGAAGTGTCTACAAAACAGCTCGGTATCTAAACTTGCCCAGTTTGTTACAAACTGAAACTGCGAGAGAGCCGCGGCGGCCTTGGCGGAAAAAGAACAGTGGTAATCATAAAATGAATTACCACCATACTTATACCCCAATTCCGTGACTCTAAACAGATATAAATCAAGCTCCTCCCTTCTGTCGGGTCTGACAGACTGATTGACCCTGGTGGACATTACGTGTGAACCGAGGGTGAGACGGATAAAGGAAGACATCACGACAGAACAAGGAACCGCCACCCTGAAATTAGCACACACAGACACCAAATGCTTACCCGAACTGGATTAGCCTTGAAGACTGACAGCTGCAATAGGAAGAAAATAGCACACCCTGATCTGAAAGAAAAACTCTGGCGATACTCGAGAAAAGGGAAGCACGGACCTAGAAACGAACGTCAAATCATGAAACACCAGTGTACAAGCGTAAACAGGAATTAAAACGTTACAATAGTAATGCGGAAACCAAAAGTAACTAAACTGAGCGGAAAACAAACGCTGCGCTGCGTGTACGACTGAGCCTAGTACAAAGAATCATATGGCGTAAGACCATGCTGTGTAGCAGTCCTATAATATAGAACCAAACTGAGAATAAAACCTGATTAACCTACACAAACACCCTCAGCCTCTCCCCTTTTTTTTTTTTTTTTTAAAATATGATGCAATGTGCTGCAACTTAAAGAGAAGCCTGCTGAGAAACTACAAATAGGGTGCTTAACATAATTGCCTAAACCACATATGTACCCCCCCCCCTTATATACTAAATATTTTATTTTAACCCCTTAGTGACCACTAATACGCCTTTTTACTGACTTAAACAAAGGAGTTTTTAGCTAAACAGCTTGCTTTAATCAATCAGTACATGTACTTAAAATGGTGCATTAAAAACTATAACTTGTCCTGCAAAAAATAAGACCTCATACAAGTACATTGATGAAAAAACACTTGGTCACTAAGGGGTTAATCTTCACCAGCAAGCAGGGATCTGACCTGTGCACTGAGCTGGAGCAGGCAGACCTGACTAATAGACCACCGAGCCTGCTCCAGCTCTGCCTCTCTACCTTCCTATCTAACTGCACGGCGGCCCGTGCAAGACTTTACCGCTGCGCCGGAGTTGGGAACACGCTGTCCCCTGTAACACTACGATGAATGGCCGCGTGGGGAGCCGCATGTAGCTCCCTTGCTGATCGTTCCGGTGCGGTGGTGCTCCCCCTCACCTTGGGGAGCCGAAACACCGCCGGCCGGACTACGTGGACATGGCTGCTGGATGAGGCAGCATACTCACCTATGACCGCAGACTCGTGAGCCAGGAACGCCGCCGTCACC
This sequence comes from Bufo bufo, assembly GCF_905171765.1. Taxonomy (NCBI): domain Eukaryota; kingdom Metazoa; phylum Chordata; class Amphibia; order Anura; family Bufonidae; genus Bufo; species Bufo bufo. Next base: position 257,886,788 of record NC_053392.1, on the reverse strand, counting down.
TGCCTGCACATGTGGTAGGTATAAACAAGATGAGACGTTCATTGAGGGAGGGGCGTATGCCGGATATAAAGGCAGCTACACCCCTCCCACAAATGCAGGCCAATAAATCGGCCTTTACACATATCATTATATTATAAAATTATAAAATGATCTAGCCATTTTTTTTGTCACCTCGCCTTACCAAAAGCATAAAGCTACCAATGAAAATGTCACCTCATCCTGCAAAAAGAAAGCCATTGCAAAACCATCATCAGAATTTTTTTTATAGTTTTAAGGGGATACTCGAGATTTATTATGGCTAGTTCTACAACCCTGGTCTTTTATACATTTTGGAGCATGAAGGTGCATTGAGGTCATGGCCCATTTTGATGCGAAGCTATTTTCTTGTGGAGTCATTATCGGACAATGCTTAAAATGCTATGAAAATAGAGTGAAACTGTTTCAATAGTAAATCTGATTCTAACTAAGGTAGCATCTGAGTGGGGTTATAATGCGTTTTTAGCAAGGTACTGAGAAAGAAGTAATGTGATCACATTTTAAACGGAAAATGCAAATGTGATCGCACACTACATCCAGCACTCTGCCCTCCATGCTGGATGAGACATTGGTTTATATTTTGGCCAAAGCATAGTAAGCCACTCACCGCGTCAAGGCTGTCTCATGAGTGGTCCCTAACTCTTGTTCCTACCTGTTCATGGGCCATGACAGCCACATAAAATCCAGGGAATGCAGGTCAGCATGCAAGCCAAGTACACTTTGCTTGTAACCCCGTCCGGTGCCATTACAGCTTTCATCGGATCCAGGGATGCAAGTACCAACATGCATGCTGAACCTACCATATACTTCTCCTGGAGCCAGATGGCTAATGGTAGGTTCTATACAAGCAGACTCAGTTTTATACTGACTTTAAAACCAGCCTCAAGGACAGATTAACTGGTCAGGTGTGCAATGACTCCAAGGAGATCGCCACGCCTCCAATATATACTACAAAGAAAAAAATAAGGGATTGGGTCAGCACAACCTGCTGCAGGTGCAGATCACTATGGCGAAATACATATACAAACGGAAAATGCAAATGTGATCGCACACTACATCCAGCACTCTGCCCTCCATGCTGGATGAGACATTGGTTTATATTTTGGCCAAAGCATAGTAAGCCACTCACCGCGTCAAGGCTGTCTCATGAGTGGTCCCTAACTCTTGTTCCTACCTGTTCATGGGCCATGACAGCCACATAAAATCCAGGGAATGCAGGTCAGCATGCAAGCCAAGTACACTTTGCTTGTAACCCCGTCCGGTGCCATTACAGCTTTCATCGGATCCAGGGATGCAAGTACCAACATGCATGCTGAACCTACCATATACTTCTCCTGGAGCCAGATGGCTAATGGTAGGTTCTATACAAGCAGACTCAGTTTTATACTGACTTTAAAACCAGCCTCAAGGACAGATTAACTGGTCAGGTGTGCAATGACTCCAAGGAGATCGCCACGCCTCCAATATATACTACAAAGAAAAAAATAAGGGATTGGGTCAGCACAACCTGCTGCAGGTGCAGATCACTATGGCGAAATACATATACAAACGGAAAATGCAAATGTGATCGCACACTACATCCAGCACTCTGCCCTCCATGCTGGATGAGACATTGGTTTATATTTTGGCCAAAGCATAGTAAGCCACTCACCGCGTCAAGGCTGTCTCATGAGTGGTCCCTAACTCTTGTTCCTACCTGTTCATGGGCCATGACAGCCACATAAAATCCAGGGAATGCAGGTCAGCATGCAAGCCAAGTACACTTTGCTTGTAACCCCGTCCGGTGCCATTACAGCTTTCATCGGATCCAGGGATGCAAGTACCAACATGCATGCTGAACCTACCATATACTTCTCCTGGAGCCAGATGGCTAATGGTAGGTTCTATACAAGCAGACTCAGTTTTATACTGACTTTAAAACCAGCCTCAAGGACAGATTAACTGGTCAGGTGTGCAATGACTCCAAGGAGATCGCCACGCCTCCAATATATACTACTAAGAAAAAAATAAGGGATTGGGTCAGCACAACCTGCTGCAGGTGCAGATCACTATGGCGAAATACATATACAAACGGAAAATGCAAATGTGATCGCACACTACATCCAGCACTCTGCCCTCCATGCTGGATGAGACATTGGTTTATATTTTGGCCAAAGCATAGTAAGCCACTCACCGCGTCAAGGCTGTCTCATGAGTGGTCCCTAACTCTTGTTCCTACCTGTTCATGGGCCATGACAGCCACATAAAATCCAGGGAATGCAGGTCAGCATGCAAGCCAAGTACACTTTGCTTGTAACCCCGTCCGGTGCCATTACAGCTTTCATCGGATCCAGGGATGCAAGTACCAACATGCATGCTGAACCTACCATATACTTCTCCTGGAGCCAGATGGCTAATGGTAGGTTCTATACAAGCAGACTCAGTTTTATACTGACTTTAAAACCAGCCTCAAGGACAGATTAACTGGTCAGGTGTGCAATGACTCCAAGGAGATCGCCACGCCTCCAATATATACTACAAAGAAAAAAATAAGGGATTGGGTCAGCACAACCTGCTGCAGGTGCAGATCACTATGGCGAAATACATATACAAACGGAAAATGCAAATGTGATCGCACACTACATCCAGCACTCTGCCCTCCATGCTGGATGAGACATTGGTTTATATTTTGGCCAAAGCATAGTAAGCCACTCACCGCGTCAAGGCTGTCTCATGAGTGGTCCCTAACTCTTGTTCCTACCTGTTCATGGGCCATGACAGCCACATAAAATCCAGGGAATGCAGGTCAGCATGCAAGCCAAGTACACTTTGCTTGTAACCCCGTCCGGTGCCATTACAGCTTTCATCGGATCCAGGGATGCAAGTACCAACAAGCATGCTGAACCTACCATATACTTCTCCTGGAGCCAGATGGCTAATGGTAGGTTCTATACAAGCAGACTCAGTTTTATACTGACTTTAAAACCAGCCTCAAGGACAGATTAACTGGTCAGGTGTGCAATGACTCCAAGGAGATCGCCACGCCTCCAATATATACTACAAAGAAAAAAATAAGGGATTGGGTCAGCACAACCTGCTGCAGGTGCAGATCACTATGGCGAAATACATATACAAACGGAAAATGCAAATGTGATCGCACACTACATCCAGCACTCTGCCCTCCATGCTGGATGAGACATTGGTTTATATTTTGGCCAAAGCATAGTAAGCCACTCACCGCGTCAAGGCTGTCTCATGAGTGGTCCCTAACTCTTGTTCCTACCTGTTCATGGGCCATGACAGCCACATAAAATCCAGGGAATGCAGGTCAGCATGCAAGCCAAGTACACTTTGCTTGTAACCCCGTCCGGTGCCATTACAGCTTTCATCGGATCCAGGGATGCAAGTACCAACATGCATGCTGAACCTACCATATACTTCTCCTGGAGCCAGATGGCTAATGGTAGGTTCTATACAAGCAGACTCAGTTTTATACTGACTTTAAAACCAGCCTCAAGGACAGATTAACTGGTCAGGTGTGCAATGACTCCAAGGAGATCGCCACGCCTCCAATATATACTACAAAGAAAAAAATAAGGGATTGGGTCAGCACAACCTGCTGCAGGTGCACATCACTATGGCGAAATACATATACAAACGGAAAATGCAAATGTGATCGCACACTACATCCAGCACTCTGCCCTCCATGCTGGATGAGACATTGGTTTATATTTTGGCCAAAGCATAGTAAGCCACTCACCGCGTCAAGGCTGTCTCATGAGTGGTCCCTAACTCTTGTTCCTACCTGTTCATGGGCCATGACAGCCACATAAAATCCAGGGAATGCAGGTCAGCATGCAAGCCAAGTACACTTTGCTTGTAACCCCGTCCGGTGCCATTACAGCTTTCATCGGATCCAGGGATGCAAGTACCAACATGCATGCTGAACCTACCATATACTTCTCCTGGAGCCAGATGGCTAATGGTAGGTTCTATACAAGCAGACTCAGTTTTATACTGACTTTAAAACCAGCCTCAAGGACAGATTAACTGGTCAGGTGTGCAATGACTCCATGGAGATCGCCACGCCTCCAATATATACTACAAAGAAAAAAATAAGGGATTGGGTCAGCACAACCTGCTGCAGGTGCAGATCACTATGGCGAAATACATATACAAACGGAAAATGCAAATGTGATCGCACACTACATCCAGCACTCTGCCCTCCATGCTGGATGAGACATTGGTTTATATTTTGGCCAAAGCATAGTAAGCCACTCACCGCGTCAAGGCTGTCTCATGAGTGGTCCCTAACTCTTGTTCCTACCTGTTCATGGGCCATGACAGCCACATAAAATCCAGGGAATGCAGGTCAGCATGCAAGCCAAGTACACTTTGCTTGTAACCCCGTCCGGTGCCATTACAGCTTTCATCGGATCCAGGGATGCAAGTACCAACATGCATGCTGAACCTACCATATACTTCTCCTGGAGCCAGATGGCTAATGGTAGGTTCTATACAAGCAGACTCAGTTTTATACTGACTTTAAAACCAGCCTCAAGGACAGATTAACTGGTCAGGTGTGCAATGACTCCAAGGAGATCGCCACGCCTCCAATATATACTACAAAGAAAAAAATAAGGGATTGGGTCAGCACAACCTGCTGCAGGTGCAGATCACTATGGCGAAATACATATACAAACGGAAAATGCAAATGTGATCGCACACTACATCCAGCACTCTGCCCTCCATGCTGGATGAGACATTGGTTTATATTTTGGCCAAAGCATAGTAAGCCACTCACCGCGTCAAGGCTGTCTCATGAGTGGTCCCTAACTCTTGTTCCTACCTGTTCATGGGCCATGACAGCCACATAAAATCCAGGTAGGAACAAGAGTTAGGGACCACTCATGAGACAGCCTTGACGCGGTGAGTGGCTTACTATGCTTTGGCCAAAATATAAACCAATGTCTCATCCAGCATGGAGGGCAGAGTGCTGGATGTAGTGTGCGATCACATTTGCATTTTCCGTTTGTATATGTATTTCGCCATAGTGATCTGCACCTGCAGCAGGTTGTGCTGACCCAACCCCTTATTTTTTTCTTTGTAGTATATATTGGAGGCGTGGCGATCTCCTTGGAGTCATTGCACACCTGACCAGTTAATCTGTCCTTGAGGCTGGTTTTAAAGTCAGTATAAAACTGAGTCTGCTTGTATAGAACCTACCATTAGCCATCTGGCTCCAGGAGAAGTATATGGTAGGTTCAGCATGCATGTTGGTACTTGCATCCCTGGATCCGATGAAAGCTGTAATGGCACCGGACGGGGTTACAAGCAAAGTGTACTTGGCTTGCATGCTGACCTGCATTCCCTGGATTTTATGTGGCTGTCATGGCCCATGAACAGGTAGGAACAAGAGTTAGGGACCACTCATGAGACAGCCTTGACGCGGTGAGTGGCTTACTATGCTTTGGCCAAAATATAAACCAATGTCTCATCCAGCATGGAGGGCAGAGTGCTGGATGTAGTGTGCGATCACATTTGCATTTTCCGTTTGTATATGTATTTCGCCATAGTGATCTGCACCTGCAGCAGGTTGTGCTGACCCAATCCCTTATTTTTTTCTTTGTAGTATATATTGGAGGCGTGGCGATCTCCTTGGAGTCATTGCACACCTGACCAGTTAATCTGTCCTTGAGGCTGGTTTTAAAGTCAGTATAAAACTGAGTCTGCTTGTATAGAACCTACCATTAGCCATCTGGCTCCAGGAGAAGTATATGGTAGGTTCAGCATGCATGTTGGTACTTGCATCCCTGGATCCGATGAAAGCTGTAATGGCACCGGATGGGGTTACAAGCAAAGTGTACTTGGCTTGCATGCTGACCTGCATTCCCTGGATTTTATGTGGCTGTCATGGCCCATGAACAGGTAGGAACAAGAGTTAGGGACCACTCATGAGACAGCCTTGACGCGGTGAGTGGCTTACTATGCTTTGGCCAAAATATAAACCAATGTCTCATCCAGCATGGAGGGCAGAGTGCTGGATGTAGTGTGCGATCACATTTGCATTTTCCGTTTGTATATGTATTTCGCCATAGTGATCTGCACCTGCAGCAGGTTGTGCTGACCCAATCCCTTATTTTTTTCTTTGTAGTATATATTGGAGGCGTGGCGATCTCCTTGGAGTCATTGCACACCTGACCAGTTAATCTGTCCTTGAGGCTGGTTTTAAAGTCAGTATAAAACTGAGTCTGCTTGTATAGAACCTACCATTAGCCATCTGGCTCCAGGAGAAGTATATGGTAGGTTCAGCATGCATGTTGGTACTTGCATCCCTGGATCCGATGAAAGCTGTAATGGCACCGGACGGGGTTACAAGCAAAGTGTACTTGGCTTGCATGCTGACCTGCATTCCCTGGATTTTATGTGGCTGTCATGGCCCATGAACAGGTAGGAACAAGAGTTAGGGACCACTCATGAGACAGCCTTGACGCGGTGAGTGGCTTACTATGCTTTGGCCAAAATATAAACCAATGTCTCATCCAGCATGGAGGGCAGAGTGCTGGATGTAGTGTGCGATCACATTTGCATTTTCCGTTTGTATATGTATTTCGCCATAGTGATCTGCACCTGCAGCAGGTTGTGCTGACCCAATCCCTTATTTTTTTCTTTGTAGTATATATTGGAGGCGTGGCGATCTCCTTGGAGTCATTGCACACCTGACCAGTTAATCTGTCCTTGAGGCTGGTTTTAAAGTCAGTATAAAACTGAGTCTGCTTGTATAGAACCTACCATTAGCCATCTGGCTCCAGGAGAAGTATATGGTAGGTTCAGCATGCATGTTGGTACTTGCATCCCTGGATCCGATGAAAGCTGTAATGGCACCGGACGGGGTTACAAGCAAAGTGTACTTGGCTTGCATGCTGACCTGCATTCCCTGGATTTTATGTGGCTGTCATGGCCCATGAACAGGTAGGAACAAGAGTTAGGGACCACTCATGAGACAGCCTTGACGCGGTGAGTGGCTTACTATGCTTTGGCCAAAATATAAACCAATGTCTCATCCAGCATGGAGGGCAGAGTGCTGGATGTAGTGTGCGATCACATTTGCATTTTCCGTTTGTATATGTATTTCGCCATAGTGATCTGCACCTGCAGCAGGTTGTGATCACATTTTAGCCAATCAAATACAATCTTTTATTAACCCTCTACACACTTGAGTGAAACACAGTTCTGTAATAACGGGGGCCCATCAACTTTCATTTGCTTCTCTTAATATTCAGAGAACCCATGTAAATGTAAATCTAGACCCTTATAAATAGAGAATGATTGTTTTGTATTCAGACTGTAGAGGTTAATTAGTTGTTTTTTTTTTCATTATATCTTTGCAAAATAATACTAATAAATAAGAATCCTGGACAATAAAGAAATGAGAAGCAAGGTCAGGAGACACTAAATGGCAGGAAGATGCAGATTTTATATATATATATATATATATATATATATATACACACAGTTGCAAGAAAAAGTATGTGAACCCTTTGGAATGATATGGATTTCTGCACAAATTGGTCATAAAATGTGATCTGATCTTCATCTAAGTCACAACAATAGACAATCACAGTCTGCTTAACCCTCCTCTTATGTTAGCTTTCTGTTACTATCCATGATGTTAACGGGTCAGTTTTGACCCGTGTCTTAAATCGGCCATAAAATACCCTCTGAACAATTATTTTTCATCCAATTTGTTTCTTACCTCTTAGATACCTTGTTTGGCTTCTTTATCCTTGAAAAGATTTTTGGTATGACCCCTTAGACCTTTCTTTTGATAGCATACCTCTCATTTTCAAATTTAAAAAATGGTAAAATAAACCTCAATAGAATATTATAAGTAAATAAAAGGTTGTTATGTCACCAGAATGTTTCTGAGGAGTATTTAAACACATCTCTTAAATTTTATTTTAATATTTTTATTTTTATTTTAATAACATTAACTATAATAACATTGATGGTGTTAGGGTCAATTTTGACCAATATATATTTACTTCAAGAAAATAGCCAAAAGTCTTTTTTTTTTAACATAAAACGTTCATAAACAATGAAAAGCAAGTAATAATACAAAATGTAGACTTGCAAGGTCAAACAAACAACACACAATCAAGCAAGGCAAACCAATAGAAATCAAGTACTAGTTTCAAAGCATCTTTGTGCAAGAACTTGCATGTGTTTGTGTGGGTGTTTTTAGATGCATGTGTTGCAAAAGCTGACACTTTTAGCATGTTCTTTGCAGATATATTTTTTACAGTGGAGGCATAATGTGTGTGTCTTTCTGTCCTTATTGCTGGGGCAGACCTGACACCTCTTTCTTTTAGAATCAGATGGCTTTACTGGAGTTGTGGCTGTGCTGGTTGATGTTGAGGCAAGGCTAGATGATGATGAGGATACTGGCACTGATTCTCTTTGTGTTGTTGATGGTGTGGATGGAGTGCTTGATGAACTCTGCATCTGTCTGATCACGGCTGCAGCGATTGGATCTCGAGACACCCGTTTCCTTTGCTCAATGTGTGCCTTGACAAGGGAACTTCCTAGCTCCTCGAGAAATATTCTCCACTTGTTATTTTTTTTTGTGTTCCAACCTGGGTGGATGTGGGTCCATAACACAAATGCATTGTATGCAGACACATCTAGGATGTTAGAAAACACAGCCATCGGCCATCTTGACATATCTGCCTCTTGACTTGTCCCAGAGACTATCAGTGGCATCATTATAGGATCTGTACACTCCAGCAAGAAGAAGAACACCGATATAATCATCTAGGCATTCCTCATTTATGTCATTCCACATGTTGCCATGGACTTTTTTTCCTTCAAGGTTTGTCATTGCAATGATCACTTTTTTTAGTGACAATGGCATGAACAGTTCAAAACATGTTTTGATGTCACTTACTCTCGTCACAGCAAACCTTGTGATCCCAGGGGTCATTTTGATTACATCTGCAGCAGCTGCCCTGCCATGTAAGTCAGGAGGTTCTGAACTCCAACAGATCTTACCACTTTTGGATTTGAATGTTTCAGCAGGAACAGCAGCAGGTTCAGCACTGGTGGCCTCCTCATCAGACTCATCAGATGTGTCTGTGTATTCTGGTTGATACTCTACTTCATCTTCTGCCTCAGAAACCTGCTCATCCATATCGCTATGCTGATCTGTGTCCTCTGCCTCATTTTCATCCAAGATATAATCCAGTATTTGGCTTCCTGCAAATCTTCTCACTCTTGCATGCTGCATATTGGAGATGATTACTCTGCAAGTCAGCAACTCTGAAATGTATTGGTCCTATGTTTCTTTACTTTATTTAGAGAAGCAGACAAGCAGGCAAAGAGATCGGCCCCTCCCTAACTACAGCTCAAAGGGCTGAGAGGTGATTGGCTGTCAGTGTTACTAAGCAGAGAGAGTGTTTAGGATTTCAGTTTTGGCACTTATTAGTCCTATAATCCTATATTATAACTGGGTCAGAATTGACCCTAACACCATAAACGTCTTAATTTTCACCACAGTATTTTATAATTTAGTGAAAAGGATTCTTTTTCTATTACATTGTTTAAATAGAGGTTCCTGACAAAGTAAAAAAATCTTGATGCAATAAACAAATTTATGTGATACTTATAGACATTCAAAACCTGAAAACGGGTCGGTTCTGACCCTAACATAAGAGGAGAGTTAAACTAATAACACATAAAGAATTAAATGTTACCATCTTTTTATTGAACACACCATGTAAACATTCACAGTGCAGGTGGAAAAAGTATGTGAACCCCTAGACTAATGACATCTCCAAGAGCTAATTGGAGTGAGGTGTCATCCAACTGGAGTCCAATCAATGAGATGAGATTGGATGTGTTGGTTACAGCTGCCCTGCCCTAGAAAAAACACACACCAGTTCTGGGTTTGCTTTTCACAAGAAGCATTGCCTGATGTGAATGATGCCTCACACAAAAGAGCTCTCAGAAGACCTACGATTAAGAATTGTTGACTTGCATAAAGCTGGAAAGGGTTATAAAAGTATCTCCAAAAGCCTTGCTGTTTATCAGTCCACGGTAAGACAAATTGTCTATAAATGGAGAAAGTTCAGCACTGCTGCTACTCTCCTTAGGAGTGGCCGTCCTGTAAAGATGACTGCAAGAGCACAGCGCAGACTGCTCAATGAGGTGAAGAAGAATTCTAGAGAGTCAGCTAAAGACTTACAAAAGTCTCTGGCATATGCCAACATCCCTGTTAGCGAATCTACGATACGTAAAACACTAGACAAGAATGGATTTCATGGAAGGATACCACAGAGGAAGCCACTGCTGTCCAAAAAAAACATTGCTGCACGTTTACAGTTTGCACAAGAGCACCTGGATGTTCCACAGCAGTACTGGCAAAATATTCTGTGGACAGATGAAACCAAAGTTGAGTTGTTTGGAAGAAACACACAGCACTATGTGTGGAGAAAAAGAGGCACAGCACACCAACATCAAAACCTCATCCCAACTGTGAAGTATGGTGGTGGGGGCATCATGGTTTTGGGCTGCTTTGCTGCGTCAGGGCCTGGACGGATTATTATCATCAAAGGAAAAATGAATTCCAAGTTTATCAAGACATTTTGCTGGAGAACTTAAGGCCATCTGTCCACCAGCTGAAGCTCAACAGAAGATGGGTGTTGCAACAGGACAACGACCCAAAGCATAGAAGTAAATCAACAACAGAATGGCTTAAACAGAAGAAAATACGCCTTCTGGAGTGGCCCAGTCAGAGTCCTGACCTCAACCCGATTGAGATGCTGTGTCATAACCTCAAGAAAGCGATTCACACCAGACATCCCAAGAATATTGCTGAACTGAAACAGTTCTGTAAAGAGGAATGGTCAAGAATTACTCCTGACCGTTGTGCAAGTCTGATCTGCAACTACAGGAAACGTTTGGTTGAAGTTATTGCTGCCAAAGGAGGTTCAACCAGTTAGTTATTAAATCCAAGGGTTCAAATACTTTTTCCACCTGCACTGTGAATGTTTACATGGTGTGTTCAATAAAAACATGGCAACATTTAATTCTTTGTGTGTTATTAGTTTAAGCAGACTGTGATTGTTTGTTTATTGTTGTGACTTAGATGAAGATCAGATCACATTTTATGACCAATTTGTGCAGAAATCCATATAATTCCAAAGGGTTCACATACTTTTTCTTGCAACTGTATATGGAAAATCCAAGGCAGGACCAACAGTAACAGAAATCCGGAGTGCCTGCAGTATAGATGTAACCAACCGTCAGGATATTCAAAAGAAAGACCACCGCTGCACTTTATTAGGTGAAAAATAAGTGGAGTCCTTTATTCACCCACGCAATGTTTCAGTCTGCTTTCTGGGACCATTCTCAAGCAATACATACATTGTCTTAGTGCATATTTATGGAGTTTCGATACATTTACATAATTAATAATCAATTAATAGTAATTTCCAACACTTTGCCATGATGTACATTAAAAAGACCAGCAGTGTACTTAATTATACTTTATATACCAAATAAATTGCATAGTGCTCTAATTTAAAAAGTATTCCTTTTAAAATTCATATATAAAGGACTAACAACATACATAATTAATAATTACTGTGCATTATCATTAGGTGTAGAGGGTGGTAACTTATGGGGAACACAGACCGCTCACCTGGAAAGGACAATCAGCCGGCATAATTGTATGGCATACAGGATGTATCAATGCGCATGTCCGCGCGTCATAACCACGTGATATATCACATGATCGGGCTAAGTATCACAGGACAGGTATAAGGTTCCCGTGCGCATGTCCGCGCGTCACGTGATGATTCACATGACCAGTGTAAACATAGTAGCGTATCCTAGTAGCCCAGTAATAGTAAGTTGAGTAATGAAATATCATCAGAGGGACATGCACAAGGGACAGGAGGTGCTGCACTTAAGCACACCTAACCAGATCCCGTATCGAGAAGCACATGTGCCGGATAACTTGCTGTTACTCAACACCTACATGCCAACCGATGTAGTCTGCCACCCACCTAAGATGACAGGTAAACAAGTATAGTGTCCTGGTTCCAGGCACATTATATATAAGCACTATAGGATACAGGATACATCACCAAATGTAATACCAAAAGGGAACACCCCCAGAGCTTTACAAAAAAAATGTTAGCGGGATCCATCATTCCTTTCATGCCTCAGTATAAAAAAGTTATCATACAGCAAAAATTTTACACAAAGGAAAAAATACACAATGTTTACGTGACAGTGACGTCCGGACATGCGCACGGGAACCTTATTTCTGTCCTGTGATACTTAGCCCGATCATGTGATATATCACGTGATTATGACGCGTGGACATGCACATTGATTCATCCTGTGCATCATTAGTGATGAGCGGCATGGGCAATATTCAAAGTTGTGATATTTCGCGAATATTTGGGTGAATATTCGCCATAAATTAGCAAATTTGAGAATTCGCGATCTCCAATCATTATTTTTTTGATTGTGAAAATCAGAAAATTAGCGATACGAAAATTTGTGATACGAAAATTCCAATCAACACTACTCCTAAAGTCAAAGATATTGCAGCCTTCTCATTGGCCTACAAGCAAGAAGTAGTGAGGGATCATGGGTACTGATGAAAAAAATCTTGAATATTCGCGATTACGAACATATAGCACTATATTCTAGATATTCACTAATTTTCAAAGTGGCAATATTGGCGATAAAAATTTGCGATTAGAATATTCGCCATCAACACTATACGCCACTATCAACACTATACGCCATACAATTATGCCAGCCAATTGTCTTTTCCAAGTAAGCGGTCTGTGTTCCCCATAAGTTACCACCTGATGATAATGCACAGTAATTATTAATTATGTATAATGTTAGTCCTTTATATATGAATTTAAAAGGATACTTTTTAAATTAGAGCACTATGCACTTTATTTGGTATATAAAGTATAATTAAGTACACTGCTGGTCTTTTTAATCTAAATCATGGCAAAGTTTTGGAAATTGCTATTAATTGATTATAAATTATGTAAATGTATCGACACTTCATAAATATGCACTAAGATAATGTATGTATTGCTATGTATGTATGGTCACAGAAAGCAGACTGAAACGTTGCTTGGGTGAATAAAGGACTCCACTTATTTTTCACCTATGGAAGTGCTGCGGTGGTCTTTCTTTTGTATATCCTGACGGTTGGTTACGTCTATACTGCAGGCACTCCGGACTTCTATTACTGTTGTTGCTGCCTTGGATTTTAATATTTTATACATCAAACCTCAAGTGCTTGCACAACCTTTTTCCATTGTATACTGGAATATGAATCCCCAAGGGGAACAGTCCTCACCCGAGGTCTTCATGTATACGGACGGTGATAGAGACAGAATCATAGAGACATGTAAAGTTAATATGGAGTTTTTATCAATTCCCTCATTGTTGGACAGCAAAAAAAAAGATATGAACGTGAGACTAAACAATGCATTACTCTTGAATTACACTCTACTACATTGGTAGAATATGTGAAAACTAATCGTATCCCTAGAGGTATGCGTATACAACCACAACCATCAGTGTATTCACATGACCCTGATTCCGTGCGAAATATGAACAGATTTCAAACAAGTATGCACATGACCACTCTAACAAATTGGAATCGGAGGAACTTTTGAGAACAGCTTTACCGTTACAGGAGTTTAAAGATTATATGGACAAACTTCAACCACATTTGGATAAATTACGAAAAGAGACACAGGACACTACAAGGAATAAATGGCAAAGGGACACTATGGACTATAGTATATACAGGCCATGTATATACTTGGTCTGAAAATGGACGTTTTAGTTCCAATAAAAAACAAAAATAAAAAGAGGAGCTTAATCTGGGTAATTCATCTGTTTTTTTAGATCCCATAGGACACAGCAACAGAAAAAAGCCACATGACGTGGAGGTTGAAAAAAACATTGGTTCCGTAAAAACCAGAAGTCAGAAGACCCAGAAAAAAAATCCAGGATGTAATTTCACAAACTGTGGTAAATATCTCTTCTCATATTCTTACTCCAGAACAGATACCAGTTTGGAAAAAGGACTAAGTTTTTGTCCATCTAGCCATATTGATTGGTTTCATCTAGAATCGGATTTATTGTATTTCTTTAGATCTTTGAAACTAAATATATTTTTTACCAATAAATGTACTGCCATGTCTGCTATTAGGGAACATGAATTATGTCTATCTGATTGGGCTTTACAATTGAGGAGTGATTTTTCACCACAATTCACTTCTCAAGCCTTTGATCTATTTTCTACTGCCATCATGAGGGACATACAATGTTTGAGATACATCGAGACTGATGACCATCATATGAATCCAAATATGACCACACATCAAATGAGAGCTTTAAATCAACTGTTCCATGAACACTCCCTCATCAAACCTGCTGATAAGGGTGGTGGGGTAATGGTCATGGACACATCTAGGTATCTGATGGAAGCCAATAGGCAACTATCGGATGAGAATATATATATACTAAATTACAAGGAGATCTTAAATTTGAGATTCAAAGGAAAATATGTGATCTTGTAGAACATTATCGCCAGTCAGGTTTGATAGACAATAAACTAGGTGAATTTTTGATTATGGAACATCCAATCACTCCATTATTTTATCTATTGCCCAAAATTTATAAAAATGCACAATGTCCACCAGGTGGGCCCATTGTTTCTAGCAGGGGGTCTATATTAAGCAATGCTTTGATTTTATTTATTTTTTGTTATAATATATTACATCAGTATGCCAAGAATGCAAAATCATATCTACAGATTACTACAGATTTTGTTAAAAAATTAACTATGGTTGATATACCGGAGGGGTCCATTTTAGCAACCTTCGATATTGTAAGCCTATATACTTCCATCCAACACTATTTAGGCATGACTGCAGTCAGGGAAGCCTTGAACACCTCTGAGTTTACATCAGAATGTAGAGATTTTATCTTATCCTTGTTACATTTGATACTCAACAACAATTATATTTTATTTGGTGATGATCACTACATGCAATTCAGAGGGACGGCCATGGGGACGAATGTGACACCTACTTACGCTAACATGGTCGTCGCCCATGTGGAGGAACATTAGGTCTATGTATCGCACCACTTCAGCCATGTGCTGAGATAGTGGCGATACATAGATGACATTTTTGTAATTTGGACAGGTACAATAGCAGAATTGGAATCTTTCAATTTTTTTCCTAAATGATTTATTTCCAGATATACAATAAACTTTGGAGTTTTCGCGAGAAAAAATATTTTTTGGGGATTTAGATGTATCTCTTCAAGGTACTATACCGCATACCAGTTTATATGTTAAACCGAGTGATAAAAATACGGCCTTAAGATATGACAGTGCACACCCCTGCAAGATGATCCAATCCTTACCCTTTAGTCAATTTACTAGAGCTAGGAGGATCATCGGTAATGACAGTGAATTGGATAAAACATTAAATGCCATGGTACATTTATTTAAGGCCAGAGGTTATCCTCAAAGAATATTATGTGAACAACGTAAACGTCTACAATCGATTGATAGATCGAAAACATTACAAAAAACCACTAGAGACCACATAGGACAGCGCATACCTTTTGTGTCGACATACAATGATAGGAGTACACAAATCAGCAAGATCATACCCAAACACTGGTCTATTTTAGCTAGTGGCCATTCAGATATTGCAGAATTTAGATCTAAACCGCTGATGTTCTATAGGAGGTCCCATAATCTTAAAGACAGGCTAGTAAAAAATGATATAGGATCCAGTAAGACCCCTTAACAGACTTTTCTGACCTCAAAAAAACTAGGATGCTATCCATGCTTACATTGCGTGAATTGCAAGTATATGATTAAGGGTACACACTTTACACACCCGAGTACGCAGGTAGCATATGCCATTAGATGCTACCTGACATGCGAATTTTCTTATGTCATTTATGTGCTCTGGTGCCCATGTGATTTGTTGTATGTCGGGGAGACAACCTGCAACTTTAAAACACACGATTTAATCAACCTCGTTATTCAATTAGAAAGCAACGCAAAGACTTACCGGTGTCTAAGCATTTCATAGATAAAAAAACATACTGAATGTGATCTCAAGTTTATGATAATTGACCAGGTTCCCCCTCCAAGAACGGGGGGTAATCAAATAAAATATTTAAAAAAACAGGAAGCAGAGTGGATATTTAAACTCAACACGCTGAGACCAAAAGGTTTTAATGTGGATTCCAGACCTTGCTTGTTTGCATAATGGACTCTTCGTTAACCTCAGTCTTTTTCTGTCTCTTACAGCATCTGTATATATTTGTTTTTAGATTATAACACTACAATTTTTTTATATTTTTTTAGGGTTGTTCCGGAGGGTGAACACATGACCTTCTCGCTAAATAAAAAGAAACACAGTCAGCAGTATTGAACATTGTGTATTTTTTCCTTTCTCCTTTTATTAAAATTTTTGGTGTATGATAACTTTTTTATACTGCGGCATGACAGGAATGATGGATCCCGATAACTTTTTTTGTAAAACTCAGGGGGTGTTCCCTTGTGGTATTACATTTGGTGATGTATTCTGTATCCTATAGTGCTTATATATAATGGGCCCGGAACCAGGACACTATACTTGTTTATTTGTCATCTTAGGTGGGAGGCAAACTAGATCGGGTGGCCTGTAGGTGTTGGGTAACAGCAAGTTATCCTGCACATGTGCCTCTCGATACGGGATTGGGTTAGGTGTGCTTAAGTGCAGCACCTCCTGTTCCTTGTGCATGTCCCTCTGATGATATTTCATTACTCGACTTACTATTACTGGGTTACTAGGATACGCTACTATATTTACACTGGTCATGTGAATCATCACGTGACAGTGACGCGCGGACATGTGCACGGAAACCTTATACCTGTCCTGTGATACGCGGTTATGATGCGTGGACATGTGCATTGATACATCCTGTATGCCATTTATATATGAATTTTAAAGGAATACTTTTTAAATTAGAGCACTATGCACTTTATTTGGTATATAAAGTATAATTAAGTACACTGCTGGTCTTTTTAATGTAAATCATGGCAAAGTTTTGGAAATTACTATTAATTGATTATTAATTATGTAAATGTATCGACACTCCATAAATATGCACTAAGACAATGTATGTATTGCTTAAGAATGGTTCCAGAAAGCGGACTGAAATAAAATGCAGCATGACTAATTGCCTTCAGAAGTCATCTAATTAGTAAATAGAGTCCACTTGTGTGTAATTTATTCTCAGTATAACTACTGCTGTTTTGTGCAGGCCTCAGAAGCTTGATGGTGAACATTAGTGATCATACAGTATCATGAAAACCAAAGAGCACAGCACACAGGTCAGGGATAAAGTTGTGGAGAAGTGTAAAGCAGGGTTAGGTTATAAAAAATATCCTAAGCTCTGAACATCTCATGGAACACTGTTCACTTCATAAAAAAGTTAAGGATAATGGCACAACTGCAAACCTACCAAGCAATGGCCGTCCACCTAAAATGACAGTCCAGAGAAAAACAGCACTAATTAGAGAAGTAAACAAAAGGCTCTTGGTCACCCTGTAGGAACTGCAAAGATCCACCGCTCAGGTGGGAGAAGCTAGTCAAAGTTTATGGGAATATGGATGAAGCTAAAAAAGGGCAATCCTGGAAGAAAACCTGTTGCAGGCTGCAAAAGCATTGAGACTGTGGCAGAGGTTCACCTTCCAGCAGGACAACAACTCTAAACATACATCCAGAGCTACAATGTAATGGTTTAGATCAAAGCATATCCATGTGTTAGAATGGCCCAAAGTCCAGACTTAAATCCCATTGAGAATCCGTGGCAAGACTTGAAAATTGCTGTTCTTAGATGGAAAAAATGTCAGCCTCTAGATGTGCAAAGCTGGTAGAGACATACCCCAAAAGTCTTGCATCTATAATTGCAGCAAAAGTTGGTCATAAAAACTATTGACTCGGGGGTAGTGTTGATCGAGCACCAAAGTACTAGGGGTTCCGGGTACTCAGGTTGAACACCTCGGGATGCTTGGGTGCTCTACCGAGCACCCGGGCACAATGGAAGTCAATGGGAGAACCCGAGCATTAAACCAGGCACCCCCTGCTCTGAAGACGGGAGGGTGTCTGGTTCATAGGAAAAGGTCAGAAATTGAGGGAAACATCACCGAAATGGTTCGGGAACAGCATGGGGAGGATTTCTGGATGCATTTTGGACTCCCAGGTCATTGCTGGGTTTGATGTTGTCCGAGTAGTACGCCACTTTTACAGAGTGACAATAATGCACACAAAACCGAAGATAAAATCGATTTTAGAGAAAAAATTGTTAGCAAACTTTCCTGTATATTTTCTTGTATATAAAGTGCAAGTACTGCCAAAAATTACAAGGAAGAGGCACTCCGATACAACCTGAATATCACATAATGGAGGGCCTCATTCACATTGTGGTACAATTGTTCAGGTAGTGGGACTCCTACACTCAAAGCCTATTCACTTAGTGAAAGGGCTTCCAAAAATTTCAAGGAACCGGCACTCCAATACACCTTTTATTACACATAAAGGAGGGCATCATACACCCTTGAAAAATTATGACTGATGGCCTGCTGGTGACCCTCAAAACATTAGGAGCAAGGGTCTGCTGGTGATCTTCTAAAACATTACGGGTGAGGGCCTGCTGCTGAGCTGACCATTTAAAAGAATAGGTGTGAGGGTCTGCTGCAAAGCTGACTCTCTAATACATTAGGGGCGAGTGCCTGCTGGTGAGCTGATCCTGTAAAACATTATGGTTAAGGGCCTGCTGGTGGGCTGACCCTCAAAAACATTATATGCCAGGGCCTGCTGGTGAGCTGATCCTGTAAAACATTATGGTTAAGGGCCTGCTGGTGGGCTGACCCTCTAAAAGTTTGTATGTGAGGGCCTGCTGGTGAGGTGATCCTGTAAAACATTATGGTTAAGGGCCTGCTGGTGAGCTGACCCTCAAAAACATTATATGCCAGGGCCTGCTGGTGAGCTGACTCTCTAAAAGATTGTATGTGAGGGCATGCTGGTGAACTTACCTTGTAAAACATTATGGTTGAGGGCCTGCTGGTGAGCTAACTGTGAAAAATATTATATGCGTGGGCCTGCAGGTGAGCTGACCCTCTAAATCCTTATATGCGAGGGCCTGCAGGTGAGCTGACCCTCTAAAACCTTACATGCGAGGGTCTGCAGGTGAGCTGACCCTCTAAAAGATTGTAGGTGAAGCCCTGCTGGTGAGCTGACCCTCTAAAACATTATATGCAAGGGCCTGCAGGTGAGCTGACCCTCTACAACATTAGGAGCGAAGGCAGACTAATAAGCATGTTAATATGATGGAAGAGGAGGACGACGAGAAAAGGAAGATTGAACCATATACCTTTTTTTGTGGTGGAAGGGGTGCATGAGAATACAGTGTATTCAGAACATTATAAAAAACACATTTAAAGTGCCTTTATGTTCAGCCGCTTTCCTCTGGTGGAGTAGAGAAGTCAGGGGCAATCCAGGGCTTGTTCATTTTTATAAGAGTCAACCTGTCAGAATTTTCAGTTGACAGGTGAATGCGCTTATCAGTTATTATGCCCCCAGCAGCACTAACTACACGCTCATACAAAACGCTGGTGGCAGGGCAAGCCAGCACCTCCAAGGTGTTGAGCGCCAGTTCGTGCCACGTGTCCAGCTTGGACACCCAGTAGTTGTAAGGCACAGAGGGATCATTGAGGACACTGACACGGTCTGCTATGTACTCCTTCACAATATTTCAAAATTTTTCCCTCCTTGTGACACTAGGCCACGCATCAGGGTGAGGGTGCTGGCAGGGTGTCATAAAACTGTCCCAGGCTTTGGAGAGTGTTGCCCTGCCTCTGTTGGAACTGCTGTGTGTTCCCCTCGTCTCCCCTCCTCGGTTGCCCAAGGAACTAAGTACTCTGCCGCCAGCTTTGTCAGCTGGAAATTTTAGGAGCAATTTTTCCACAAGGAACGTCTGGTATTGCACCATTTTGCTTGTCCTCTCCACCACAGGAATGGGAGATGAGAAGTTCTATTTGTAGCGGGGATCGAGAAGGGTGAACAACGAGTAATCGGTGTTGTCCAAAATGTGTAAAACGCGTGGGGGAAAGGAAAGGCAGCCTAACAAAGTCAGCCTTCAGCCATGTGTGCCAGAGTCCCAACAGGCAAGACTACGCTGTCGTCATCAGGAGGATGACTCTCAATCTACTGCTCCTCCTCCTCATGATCATCATCCAATTTGCGCTGAGAAGACAAACTGAGGGTGGTCTGGCTATCACCTTGTGTAATGTTTTCCCCCATTTCAACCTCTTCTACGTGCAAAGCGTCGGCCTTAATTGTAAGCAGCGAGCGTTTGAGTATATACAGAAGTGGGATGGTTACGCTGATAATAGTGTTTTTGCCGCTCACCATCTGTGTTGATTCCTCAAAGTTTCTTAAAGTCTCACAGAGGTCAGACATCCATGCCCACTCCTCGCTTATGAAGAGCGGAATCTGACTGGAAAGGCGACGACCCTGTTGCAGTTGGTATTCCGCTACTTCCCTCCGCTGCTCACAAATGCCTGGCCAACATGTGGAACGTCGAGTTCCAGCATGTGCTCACGTCGCACAATAGTCGGTGAGCTGGCAATTGCAAGCGTTGCTGCAGCGTTGCCAGACTGGTGGAAGCTGTCGATGACTTGCGGAAACGGGCACAAACGCGGGACACCTTCACCAGTAGCTCAGGCAAATTGGGGTAGGTTTTGAGAAACCGCTTAACCACTAAGTTGAAGATGTGGGCTAGGCATGGAATGTGTTGGAGCTTGCCAAGCTGCAAAGCCGCCACCAAGTTACGGCCATTATCAGACACAAGTCTTGCCTGGTTCTAGGTTGAGTGGTGAGAGCCACAGCTCAGTCTGATCTCTTATCCCCTGCCACAGCTCTGTGACGGTGTGCTGTTTGTCACCTAAGCAGATCAGCTTAAGCACGGCCTGTTGACGCTTCCCCACTGCAGTGCTACAGTGCTTTTAGCTACCGAATTATGGCTGGCTGGTGCTGCAAGAGGGTAATTCTGAGGTGAAAGTGGAGAAGAACGTCGGAGGAGGAGAAGTAGGGGTTCGAGCCACTAATGTAGGTGGTGGCGGAAAACCTGATGGAATTAGGGCCTGCAATACTTGGCGTCAGTAGCACCTGTGCCACCCCAGGGTACGACTCGCTCCCATCCTCCACAACGTTCTCCCAGTGTGCCATCAGGGAAATGTATCGTCCCTGGCCGAAAGCACTTGTCCATGTGTCAGTTGTTAAGTGGTACTTCCCAGTGACTGCATTTGTCAGGCACGTGTGATGTTACGGGACACATGCTGGTGTAAGGCGGGCACGGCACACCTTGAAAATTAGTGGCGGCTGGGGACTGCATAAGGAGGGACGGCCACCGACATCAGGCTGCAGAAGGCCTCAGTGTCCACAAGCCTAAGTGGCAACATTTCCAGGGACAGTAATTTGGAAAGGTGCGCATTTAGTAATATGGCCTGTGGGTGGGTGGCTGGGTATTTCCGCTAAATTTTAAATGCCTGGGGTAAGGACATTTGTGCGCTGCGCTGGGACATGGAAGTGGATGTGGTTGCTGATGGTGCTTGCGAAGGTCCAGGTGCAGGGCGGGAGGCATCCGAGTCTGCGCCTTTGACAGGGGATTGCCCAGCACGTAACACAGGGGAAGAGGGGCAGTGGTGTGACCCACAGACACAGATTGTGGACCCAGGCTATCGGCCCACCTATTACAGTGCTTTGTTGCCATGTGGCGGATCATGCTAGTGGTGGAGAGGTTGCTAGTGTTCATACCCCTGCTCATTTTGGTACGGCACAGGTTGCAAATTAGAATTCTTTTGTCGTCCGCACTTTCCTCAAAAAAGCGACAGACTGCAGAACACCAAACCTTTGGCAAGGATGATTTCCACAAGGGTGTGCTTGGGGGAAAAGTTGTGGGCCTGCTTCTTCCTTTTGACACCCCACTGCCTCTTCCAGCCTGTTGCGGTGCTGCAGATCCCTCCCCCTCTGTACTGCTGTCCTTGCTCGGCTTGCCACCTTCCCAGGTTGGGTCAGTGACTTCATAGTCCATCACCTCCTCTTCCACTTCCTCACTCTGCTCATCCTCCTGACTGGTTGACCCAACAACCACAGTTATTGACAACTGTGTCTCATCTTCATCATCAACCTCTTGAGACACTTATTGCCGTTGACTTATTGGCAACTGTGTCTCATCATCATCATCCACCTCGTGAAACACTAATTGCCGTTCCCCACAGTCATCTTCTTGTGACTGTGGATGCTCAAGAGTTTGATAATCAGGGTACAAGATCTCATGTCCCTCTTCAAGCGGGCTTGTCGAGAGGCCCAAATGAAGGAATGGTGCTGAAAAGAGCTCCTGAATATCCGAGTGTGGGATCACTTGTTTGGCAAGACTCTCCATGGTGAGAGGAAGGAGGATCAGGGTGAGGATTGTGTTGACCAGGCTCTTGGCTACTGAGACTGGACTTGATGGAACACAGGGTGGTGCTTAACCGACTGGAAGCATTATCAAATCCAACTGACCACCTGGTCGCACTGGTCTGACTACTAGAGCGTTGTCCTGTGCCGCCCTGCAAACTGGGACATGAAGCTTGGTATAATGGATGACAGTTTGTCTTGTGCTCTGGCAACAGGCACAGTTTCAATGCGTCCAGGGCCACGGCCTCTGTGTGCACCATCAGCATCACAGCTACTTCCCTGTCCCTTACTGCTCGCCTTCTTCATATTAAATGTTATATATGCATGAAAGTATGTTACAGGTACAGTAGCATAGGATTTGTAAGTGTATGCGCAAAAAAATTAAAAAAGGTATTTGGGATATGGAAACATCACACAGGAGATATACCACAGATAATGTCTCTGATGTCAGCAGTAGTGATGGACGAACATCGGCCTGGACGGTTCGCGAATGCGATCGCACAAATGTGATCAAATGTTCGCGAACCGCAAGTTCGTGGCGGGCCCCATTCACTTTAATGGCAGACGAACCTGAAAAACCTTCAGCTCATATTTGCAGCCACCAAATACTTAGTAGAAGTGCACAAATAGTCCCACAACATGGATAGTGACATACTACAGGGGGATCAATGACAAAAATTCCAACAAAAAATATATGTCTTAATCGGGGGATATTTTTATGCATCTTAAAGGGGATTCTCTTAAATGTGCCCTGCTGGAGCCTAGAAAATTTTTATTTTAGGCCACGGGAGTACGGGCCTTAAAAATTAGGCATTCACCTGACATAAAAGAAATTCTGATTATGTGGCTCAAGGTACATTATGCAGTCAATGGATAAAAAATTTACTGTAGGCCACTGGACTACAGGCCCCAAACATTAGGCATTCACCGGACATAAAATATCAAGTGATTATGTGGCCGGAGGTATATTACACGGTCAATGGATATAAATTTTACTGCAGGCCAGTACAAATACAGTTCAAATACATATTCTTAAAAGAACTAAAAATATAAAATTGGATTAAAAACATGGCTAACGAAATCCCCCCTCTTGAAAAAACCCTAATGATAATAGTTGAAATTTGATAACACGTGGTCGTCACTGTGAATTCCTCCGATGCCCCAACAATTATTCATTCATCGTACAGAAAAGAACAAGTATGCACAGTATGTGGCTGGCGGTAAATTCCACGGTCATTGCAATTTTACAGCAGGCCAGTGGACTACAGGCCACAAAAATTATGCATTCACAGTACAGAAAATAATTATTTGTTCCAATAGCGTTTGTGTAGATGCAGTAACGCAGCAAAACCGCAAACAAATGCTGCACTACCCAAATGCACTATATAGAAAGTATATTGTTGGTATATAACACCCCTGCTTCAATCTGTTTTTTTGAGGGGCAACTGGTATATCACACAACTGCTGCACAATACAAATGCACTATAATATACTTTCTATGTTAGAACGTATATTATAAGTATATCACACCCCTCTGTAAGTCACACCTAACGATAGCACACCTATACCAGTCCTTAAAAGGACTTTTGTGGCCCTTTTAGAGTTTGTTGTCCCTAACATTCTGTTACTGCTCTACATAGCAACCTCTCCCTACACTGGCAAAAGACTGAATGTAAAATGGTGGCTAAGTCGGGTTTATAAGGTATGGGGCATGTCCAATAAAAAATTACAAGGAATGTCACAGGTATTTGGGATGTGGAAATGTTACACAGGAGATATACCGCAGATAATGTCACTTATGTCAGCAGCGGCTAATATAAAATTACAGGGAATGTCACAGGTATTTGGGATGTGGAAACGTTACACAGGTGATGTAACCCTGGTAATGTCACTGTCCACAGCGGACACCGTCTATGCAAAAAGTACACTGGATGTCACTGATATTTTTTGCATGTGCATACGTAACACAGGATATATAGCGCAGCTAATGTCACTGTCCGCAGCAGAGACCGTGTACGGAAAAAGTACAAAGGATGTCACAGATATTTTTGGGATGCACACACGTTACACAGGAGAAATACCGCAGAAAATGTCGTTGATGTCAGCAACGGCTAATATAAAATTACAGGGAATGTCACAGGTATTTGGGATGTGAAAACGTTACACAGGAGATGTACCCCTGGTAATGTCACTGTCCGCAGCGGACACCATCTATGGAAAAAATACACTGGATGTCACTGAGATTTTTGTGATGCACACACGTTACACAGGAGAAATACTGCAGATAATGTCGCTGATGTCATCCGATGACGCGTTCTGGCCAGCCAATCACTATAATGCCAGTAACCAACATGGTTAATGCATTACAGTGAAGGGTAGTACTTACCTAGACATTTATTGGCTGCGTAACTTATTTTTGTAAAATTAGAATGTACTTGACTGCTTCTTACAAAAAATGCTTTTGAAAAGTAATGAGTTTTAAAAGTAAAGAAAAAAGTAAAGAAAAATTACTGACAAAAGCTGATTGTTGTACAAGCTTTATTGATATCTGGCATGTCACCTACTGCTCCTGTTTACTGAAGTTTGGTAGGCAATTCCCAAATGATGCAAAAGTCTGGGATAAAAATACATAATTTAAACATATTAGAATCATAACAGATCAGCGCACAGGTTTCTAAAATAATAAATCTGGAAGAAGAATCACGGACAAAGAGTGACATCTAACAGCCCTAGGATTCTAACTATTGTGTTTGTTTTAATAAATATAACAGTATAAAAAGAAACAAAATATTTCAATATATCTTTGTTCAAAATTATCAGTTAAGGAGTTTGGAAATATATGCATTATTATTATTATTTATTATTATTTATTATTATAATTTTTTTTTTATTAGTTATTATAATTATTATTATTATTATTATTATTTGTCCAGACCTTCCTTAATTTGCCAAGTGAGTGCTCCCTGGAAAATGTAGATATTGTAAATAAAAGTATAGAAGATGCAATGAAAAATATTTGGAGTGGGACATTATACCAAAGGGCTTAAAAGTGTACAAAACCCTAGCAGGAGATGTCGGAGATACGAATACCCTAAAAGTTTTTTGAAGCCCTAAGACCCTACAAAGACCATACATATATTATTTAGTTATCAAGATTCATCAAAAATAGAATTGATGAGGATGAAATAATAGTTAAAAAGAAACAGAAACTCGAAAGGGATTTAAAACCACAATTAACCATAGGTGAAGAACACAACAACACAAAAGAAAAGTCTGCATACAATACAGTAGACGAGATCTCATGTGAGGACATAGAAGAGGTTAGTGGAGTTTTTTCAACATATAACGAAAGTACAGAAATCCTCAGAACACAAGAGTGTCTGAGGGATATAACTAAGACTGCTTTCACACTGGCATTTCTGGGTCCGCTTGTGGGATCCATTTCAGGGCACAAGCGGATCAGTTCAGCCCCAATGCATTTTGAATTGATAAGTAGTGTTGAGCGCGAATATTCGAATTGCGAATTTATTTCTCGAATATCGCAATTTCGAGATTTCGCGAATATTTAGAATATCGTTCTATATATTCGCGAAATCGAATATTCTTTTTTTTTCTTTTTTTTTTATTATTATATTTTTTTCTTTCCCACTTCCCTAAAGTTGTTCTTACCTGTCCTTTGGATTCCTGGCTTCCTGGCTGCTCCAGTCAGTGGCGTTTTCAACTTACTGCTATATTCCATATTAGCTAAATTACAATCTAATCTATATGTGTATTTTACGAAATTTCGCAATAGTCGCAATTGCGATGCGAGTAATATAACACGAAATATTCACATGAAGATTTCAACTTAGCACTGCTATACTCCATATTCTAGCCTAATATGGAATATAGCTGTGCTAAGTTAGCACTGCTATATTCCATATTAGGCTAGAATATGGAGTATAGCAGTGCTAAGTTGAAATCTTCATGCGAATATTTCGTGTTATATTAGTCGCATCGCAATTTCGACTTTTTCAAATGTTCTTAATATTGCTCTAACTTCGTCTTTTAGAAATTTCGTAATATTGCTCTAACTTCGTCTCTTAGAATATTACAAATATTCTAAAAGACGAAGTTAGAGCAATATTACGAAATTTCGTAAAATACACATATAGATTGTAATTTAGCTAATATAGTGCTATAATCCCTTTTTTTTCCTGTAATTTTTTTTTGCCTCTTCTGAACTTAAGTTTTGTAAAATATGTACACTATTAAAAATTATTACTATAGCAGTATATTAGCTTAAATACAATCTATGTGTATTTTACGAAATTTCGTAATATTGCTCTAACTTCGTCTTTTAGAATATTACGAATATTCTAAAAGACGAAGTTAGAGCAATATTAAGAACATTTGCAAAAGTCGAAATTGCGATGCGAGTAATATAACACGAAATAGTCGCATGAAGATTTCAATTTAGCACAGCTATATTCCATATTCTAGCCTAATATGGAATATAGCAGTGCTAACTTAGCACAGCTATATTCCATATTAGGCTAGAATATGGAATATAGCAGTGCTAAGTTTAAATCTTCATGCGACTATTTTGTGTTATATTACTCGCATCGCAATTTCGACTTTTGCAAATGTTCTTAATATTGCTCTAACTTCGTCTTTTAGAATATTCGTAATATTCTAAGAGACGAAGTTAGAGCAATATTACGAAATTTCGTAAAATACACATATTAGCCTAGCCATAGTCATTAGCATATGAACGTTGCCTTATACTATCAAGATAAATATTCGCAATATGCGAAAAAATAATTTCGCGATAATTGGAATAATTGCGAATATTCGATTTTGACGAATATAACACGAATATTCATGCGAATATTCGCGAAATATCGCGAATCGAATATGGCACCTCCCGCTCATCACTATTGATAAGTATCAGTTCAGAATGCATAAATTTGGCTACGTTTGGTCTCCTTTGCGCTTTTGAGGTGGACACTAAAACGCAGCTTGCAGCGTTTTGGTGTCCGCCTGACGATGCGGAGCCAAACAGATCCATTCTGACTTACAATGTAAGTCAATGGGGACTGATCCATTTTCACTGACACAATATGGTGCAATTGAAAACGGATCCGTCCCCCATTGACTGTCAATGAAAGTCAAGACGGATCCATTTTGACTTTTTTTTTATGAATAATGCAAACAGATCCGTTATGAAAAGATACAAGCGTTTGCATTATCGATGCGGATCCGTCTGTGCAGATACAAGATGGATCCGCACCAAACACGAGTGTGAAAGTAGCCTAACTCCATTCATTTTACCCCATCAGTGCATATTAATAAGAATCATAACAAAGAAATGAATAAAGATAAAAACGACAGTCCTTTATAAATAACAAATATATATAGTCCATTAGAGAAAATGTCCACGGAAGAGGAGGAAGGTCAAACAACTACAAATTATAAAAAGGATGAAGATAGAAGCTATAGTGCTGCAGTCGGAAGAAAAAAAAAATCTGAAATAAAACGCTGATTTCAAAGAAAAATATGAAAAGATCAGAATCAGATAATGGAAATAAAAATAAAATGTCAAAAACTATTAAGAATTTTTTTTTTCAGGCTAGACCATCAAGAAAAGAACAAAAAGAGGGACAAGAGGAAAGAAAATCTCTGAAAAGGAAACTAAAATAACGGGACAAAGAATATATAATCTAAGCAAGTATGTATTAACTAAAAGCGATATTCAATTATTACAAAAAGGATTAAAATTTGCACCGTCTGCTCCTTTCCATCCATTTGATGCATTCATAGAAGTCAAGAGATTCCTACGTAAACTGGCCTTAAAAAAGACAGAGTAAGGCCTCATGCACACGACCGTTGTGTGCATCCGCGGCCGTTGTTCCGTTTTCCGTTTTTTTCCGCGAACCCATTGACTTTCAATGGGTCCGTGGAAAAATCGGAAAATGCACCGTTTTGCAGCCGCATCCGTGATCCGTGTTTCCTGTCCGTCCAAAAAATAGGACCTGTCCTATTTTTTTGACGGACAACGGTTCACAGACCCATTCAAGTCAATGGGTCCGTGAAAAAACACGGATGCACACAAGATTGCCATCCGCATCCGTCATCCTTGTCCGTAGGCTACTTTCACACAGATGGATCCGCTGATCCGTCTGCATAAAAGCTTTTTAGATCTGATTTTTCACTTCGTGAAAACTCAGATCCGACAGTATATTCTAACACAGGGGCGTTCCCATAGTGATGGGGACGCTTCAGGTTAGAATATACTAAAAGAACTGTGTACATGACTGCCCCCTGCTGCCTGGCAGGTGCTGCCAGGCAGCAGGGGGCAGACCCCCTCCTCCCTGTATTTAACACATTGGTGGCCAGTGCGGCCGGCCTCCCCTCCTTCCCTTGTATTTAACACATTGGTGGCCAGTGCGGCCGCCCCCCCCTCCCTCCCTTGTATTTAACACATTGGTGGC
Source organism: Bufo bufo (assembly GCF_905171765.1). Taxonomy (NCBI): domain Eukaryota; kingdom Metazoa; phylum Chordata; class Amphibia; order Anura; family Bufonidae; genus Bufo; species Bufo bufo. The sequence goes on along the minus strand of NC_053392.1, from coordinate 257,857,714 downwards.
CAGTGTGGCCGGCCCCCCTCCCTCCCTCCCTTGTATTTAACACATTGGTGGCCAGTGTGGCCGGCCCCCCTCCCTCCCTCCCCTAATTAAAATGACCGACCCCCCATCATTGGTGGCAGCGGAGAGTTCCGATCGGAGTCCCAGTTTAATCGCTGGGGCTCCGATCGGTTACCATGGCAGCCAAGACACTACTGCAGTCCTGGCTGCCATGGTTACTTAGCAATTTTAGAAGCATTATACTTACCTGCGATGTCTGTGACCGGCCGGGCGCTCCTCCTACTGGTAAGTGAAAGGTCTGTGCGGCGCATTGCTTATATCACAGACCTTTCACTTACCAGTAGGAGGAGCGCCCGGCCGGTCACAGACATCGCAGGTAAGTATAATGCTTCTAAAATTGCTAAGTAACCATGGCAGCCAGGACTGCAGTAGCGTCCTGGTTGCCATGGTTACCGATCGGAGCCCCAGAGATTAAACTGGGACTCCGATCGGAACTCTCCGCTGCCACCAATGATGGGGGGTCGGTCATTTTAATTAGGGGGGGGCTGGCCGCACTGGCCACCAATGTGTTAAATACAAGGGAGGGAGGGAGAGGGGGACGGCCGCACTGGCCACCAATGTGTTAAATACAAGGGAGGGGGGGCCGGCCGCAATGGCCACCAATGAGTTAAAAACTGAAAAAACTATGGCTCTTAGACTATGGAGACACTAAAACTTTTTTTTTGTTTTAAAAATGAAATCATTGTGTAAAACTTACATAAATAAAAAAAATTGTATACATATTAGGTATCGCCGTGTCCGTGACAACCTGCTCTATAAAATTACCACATGATCTAACCTGTCAGATGAATGTTGTAAATAACAAAAAAAAAAACGGTGCCAAAAAAGCTATTTTTTGTTACCTTGCCGCACAAAAAGTGTAATATAGAGCAACCAAAAATCATATGTACCCTAAACTAGTACCAACAAAACTGCCACCCTATCCCGTAGTTTTTAAAATGGGGTCACTTTTTTGGAGTTTCTACTCTAGGGGTGCATCAGGGGGGCTTCAAATGGGACATGGTGTCAAAAAACCAGTCCAGCAAAACCTGCCTTCCAAAAACCGTATGGCATTCCTTTCCTTCTGCGCCCTGCCGTGTGCCCGTACAGCAGTTTACGACCACATATGGGGTGTTTCTGTAAACTACAGAATCAGGGCCATAAATAATGAGTTTTGTTTGGCTGTTAACCCTTGCTTTGTAACTGGAAAAAAAATATTAAAATGGAAAATCTGCCAAAAAAGTGAAATTTTGAAATTGTATCTCTATTTTCAATTAAATATTGTGCAACACCTAAAGGGTTAACAAACTTTGTAAAATCAGTTTTGAATACCTTGAGGGGTGTAGTTTCTTAGATGGGGTCACTTTTATGGAGTTTCTACTCTAGGGTTGCATCAGGGGGGCTTCAAATGGGACATGGTGTCCAAAAACTAGTCCAGCAAAACCTGCCTTCCAAAAACCATATGGCGCACCTTTCACTCTACGCCCCGCTCTGTGGCCGTACAGTAGTTTACGGCCACATATGTGGTGTTTCTGTAAACGGCAGAGTCAGGGCAATAAAGATACAGTCTTGTTTGGCTGTTAACCCTTGCTTTGTTAGTGGAAAAAATGGGTTAAAAAGGAAAATTAGGCAAAAAAATGAAATTCTCAAATTTCATCCCCATTTGCCAATAACTCTTGTGCAACACCTAAAGGGTTAGCGAAGTTTGTAAAATCAGTTTTGAATACCTTGAGGGGTGTAGTTTATAGAATGGGGTCATTTTTGGGTGGTTTCTATTATGTAAGCCTCGCAAAGTGACTTCAGAGCTGTAGTGGTCCCTAAAAATTGTGTTTTTGTAAATTTCTGAAAAATTTCAAGATTTGCTTCTAAACTTCTAAGCTTTGTAACATCCCCAAAAAATAAAATATCATTCCCAAAATAATTCAAACAAGAAGTAGACATATGGGGAATGTAAAGTCATCACAATTTTTAGGGGTATTACTATGTATTACAGAAGTAGAGAAACTGAAACTTTGAAATTTGCAAATTTTTCCAAATTTTTGTTAAATTAGGTATTTTTTGGTGCAAAAAAATTTTTTTTTTTACTTTATTTTACCAGTGTCATGAAGTACATTATGTGACGAAAAAACAATCTCAGAGCGGCCTGGATAAGTCAAAGCTTTTTAAAGTTATCAGCACTTAAAGTGACACTGGTCAGATTTGCAAAAAATGGCCTGGTCCTAAGGTGCAATAAGGCTGTGTCCTTAAGGGGTTAATGTGTGCCACATCCTTTGATTCAATGCTTAAACTTTAAAAAGTTGTCACACTTTTATGCTTTAATAATTTCTCCCATAATTCAACTCTATAATTTTAAATTTGAAAAAATGAATCCTCCCTTGGATGTGGTCTCTCTTTCTCACGCTCCCTCTCCACCGTGGAACCCTGATTCCCCGCCACCCGCGATCACCATGGTAGGCGCATAAAAGAACATCGAAAGTTGATAGAGCAGATATCAAATTGGATCGTGAACATCACGGGGACGTGCGACATGGTGGGGCAGTAAGTGTGCACACGCCTACACGAGCTGACTGACAGGGGTCAGCCCCTGCAACTTCTGGGTCTCCAAACTGGGCACATGGCCTGAGCTTGCCCTTTACCCCTTGGAGGTGCTGACCTGCCCTGCAGCCAGTGTATTGTATGAAAGTGTGTTTAGCACGCCTGCAGGGGGTTATCACAGGTTATATTTCCCAATGTTTTGGGGTGTACCCTAATTTAAAAAATAAAATTTAAAACCAAAATCCAGTGTAGGCTACCACCTCCTCCACCGCCACTTCAACCTACACCGCCACATCCACCGCCTCCTCAACCTCCCACTCCATATGGACCTGGTCCTCCTAGATCAAGATTATTATTTTTAATTTTTTTGTATTTTATGTTATTTAAAGTAATTTCCCTATCCACATTTGTTTGCAGAGCACTTGCCATGCTCTTAACCACATTTTGATGCCATTTGCAGCCCTCTAGCTTTTCCCATGACATTATTACAGCCATTTTAGTGCTCAAAAGTTCGGGTCCCCATTGACTTCAATGGGGTTTGGGTTCGGGGTCAAGTTCGGGTTCCGAACTCAAACTTTTTTCCAAAGTTCGGTTGAACCCGCCGAACCCGAACATCCAGGTGTCCGCTCAACTCTAATTAAGGCAATTTTTTTCCTTCTTGGTTTGGGATCTTGTCTCTTCGTAGATCACACCTTTAATATATCCTGATCAATTTTCTGTATAATGTCACACATATGTTTATAAACCCTCTCTGTAATTAACCTTGAACTGAAATTTCGAGTTTCAAATTAGTGCTATATTGACTCATAGTTTGTTGCCTCCAGGAGAATAAATTCTATTAAATTCACAAAAATGGAATCATTTTGTTCATACTGTATCTATATAATTACAGTTTTTTCAGTAACACCCTCAAGATAGCTGCTTTTAAGACTGAAACCACCACATTAAGTAAGTTGCATCAGCATTGAGTCCAGACCATTTACTCCTCCACCGATAGTCTAAATCATTTTCCTAATATGTTTTAATTAAAAATGTTGCTCTATATACTTTAGTTTCTCATTTTTTAACAAACAGGTCATTTTGTTATGTCCCCTCTTCAGACAAATCCATCAGAGAAGCTGTCTAGAGGTTAAATCTGTAGCTTTTAACTTCGTTCTCCTAAGTTATAAATAGTCATTTTAGGGTACTTTCACACTAGCGTTAGTGTGATCCGGCAGGCAGTTCCGTAGTCGGAGCTGCCTGCCGGATCCGCCGATCAGTGTGACAACTGACAGCATTTGTAGACGGATCAGGGTGCGGATTCGTCTACAAATGCATTGCAAGAACGGATCCGTCTCTCCGCTTGTCATGAGGATAGACGGATCCGTCCTTCAGTTGTTTTGCAATGCCGGATCCGGCACTAATGCAAGTCAATAGGAATTAATGCCGGATCTGGCATTCCGGCGACTGATCAGGCATTTTGGACGGACATGATACCGCAGCATGCTGCGGTATTATGTCCGGCAAAACGCCTGATAGTGACTGAACGGAAGGCATACTGATGCAAACTGAATGGATTTCTATCCATTCAGAATGCATTGGGATATACCTGATCAGTTCTTTTCCGGCATAGAGCTCTTTTGACGGAACTCTATGCCGGAAAAGAATAACGCTAGTGTGAAAGTACCCTAGGATGAATTATTTAGGATGGGTGCAATTGTATCCGCCTCAAATGTGTTGCTTTGTATTACTTTTAATATGGTCTTCTCCCTCATCCCATACATTCACAGAATCTCTAAACTGTACCTCCACTACCTTTGCCTTTTCTCAAAAAATAGTCACCAGTCCAGAATCCAGCAAAATCAGTGCTCATGTTGTCCATGGCATATAAATTTTTCATATTCACTACTTCACTACGAGATCTTACAGTCTGGTCTTTAACTGACAAGACACTCACCTGCCCAATCAATCAAGAATATGGCTGCTAGATTTATTCACCCCTCCCACCATTCTGATGCCCTTTTTTGGAGGTTTTATTACTGACTTTGTATAATAAGGAGAGTAAAATTCAAGGTACTGTGCTTTACTCCCATATCCATTCATAGCTGTTCTTCATTTTATATCTCTGGCCTCTAATCTACAAACCTAACCTCTCACTCTGCTTCTTTCTTGATATTATGCTCTCTTATTATTTCTTCCAATGAACAGTTATTATAGTTCTCCACATCCTATTATTTTTTTTCCTCGCCTTACTAGATTTTTACAATGGTCAAACAATCCCTGAAGATCTTCTTTAAAATTGATCAGCTGGTCATCTATAGCTATTCAGCATGGATATGTAACTTAAAGGGGTTGTCTCAGTTATGAAAAAAAAAAGACATAGCACTGTAAATCTGATGGTCAGCGATATATAACTAAGCTAAGCAAGTTTTCGACAAAAAAATATCTATTTCCTAATTTCCCTGGTTCTCTTCTAGCCTTTTGTTTACTTGCAATAAAAGCAATCTCTGCCCCTCCTCCTGCACTTCTAAGGGAGTGGCTACAAGAGCTGCCCTGAGTGACTTGTCTGCCTGCTGTGAGACTCAGCAGCATGTTGTATGTGTAGAACTACAAGTCCCAGCTGTATAATGACACTGCTAAGGGAGTGAATACAAGTGCTGCCCTGAGTGACATGTCTGCCTGCTGGGAGACTCAGTAGCATGTTGTATGTGTAGGACTACAAGTCCCAGCTCTATAATGACACTGCTAAGGGAGTGAATACAAGTGCTGCCCTGAGTGACATGTCTGCCTGCTGGGAGACTCAGCAGCATGTTGTATGTGTAGGACTACAAGTCCCAGCTGTACAATGACACTGCTAATACACACAGGATCTCCCCCCTACCTGCAATGCTCTGCAGAACTTCTCTTTCAGCTCCTGTGCCCAGCATTTGTCTCCTCATTGCCTGCAGCTACACAGTAAACACTTCAGTCCTGAGTCTGGGCAGCTGAAGGGGTTAAGAATCCTGGGAGAGAGCAATACGCAGCAGCTGGCAGTGCAGTGGGGCGTGGCCAGCAGGGCCTGTTCTAGGTGAAATGGGGCCCTTGGGCAGAAAACAATAAGGCCCCCCCCCCACATGGCACTTGCTGACTTTAACGTCCCGTATTCTCCAGTCCAACTGGCTCCAAACAGAACCAGGGCAGGCTAGTACACTGGCACGGGTGAGATGGTGCCTGGGATGGATCCGATCCAGTTTAATAAACCAACCTACCAGACTGGAATGGATCCTGATCCAGTTTAATCAACCAACCAGTTACTGGTAGGTTGGTTGATTAAACTGGATCGGATCCATCCCAGGCACCATCTCACCCGTGAAAGTGTACTAGCCCGCCCTGGTTCTGTTTGGACAGTTGGACTGGAGAAATGTGCATTTGGGGGGTGTGAGGGGGCCAGTTACTGGTAGGTTGGTTGATTAAACTGGGTCGGATCCATCCCAGGCACCATCTCGCCCATCCCAGTGCCAGTATACTAGCCCGCCCTGGTTCTGTTTGAACAGTTGGACTGGAGAAATGTGCAGTTACTTGGTAGTACCAGTAACTGCCCCCCCCCCCAAATGCATATTTCTCCAGTCCAACTGACTCCAAACACAAACGGAACCAGGGCCGCAGCCCGCAGGGCGGGCTAGTAGTACACTGGGACGGCCTGGACGGGTGAGATGGTGCCGGACTAAGTAAGTCAGTGAGTGGGAAACACTGGGAATGGATGGATGGATCATGGATCCGATCCAGTTTAATTAACAACAAAACAATATAACCAATGAATTATGAACCTACCAGACAGTCAGTGGAAGTTTGGAACTTGGCTGTGGGCTGGCTCTGGCTGCCTTCTGTCTGTGGGCGGCGGGCCTTCCCTGGCGCTGCTGGCAGAGTCAGACTGGGCTCTGGGCTGTGGCTGGCTGGCTGCCAAATTCCAATGGCGCTTGCTTGCTTTGCTGCTTGCTCCTTGCCTCAATGCCTCCTTAATTTCAATCCAGGGCGGGGGGGGCGGAGCCTGTGGCAATCTACCTCAGCCAGACGCTAGACGTGCCTGCCTGTGCCGTGCATGCCGTTGCTCCAGTCTCGAACCTCTTAAAGCAGCGGTTCTCAGCCTAGGGTTTGCGACCCCTTTGGGGGTCGATCGGCCCTTTCCGGGGGGTCGCCTGAGGCTTCCTATTGTGGGTCCAGGCCCGTCGCTAACAGACAGGCAAAACAAGCAATTGCTTGTGGCCCCGAGCTGGCCCGGGGCCAAGCAGAGCCCGTGCTTGTTTTGCGGCTGAGTAACTCAGAAGATCCGATGGTATATTCTAACCCCCAGGCGTTCCCATGGTGATGGGGACGCTTGCCTGGGGGTTAGAATATACCATCGGATCTGAGTTTTACGAGCTCAGTGAGATCGTAAAAACTCAAATCCGATGGTATATTCTAACCCCCAGGCGTTCCCATGGTGACAGGGACGCTTGCCTGGGGGTTAGAATATACAGGGCCACGCCGCTCACAGCAGTATATTTATAAACTAATCAGTAACTACTTTAACTTTAATCATTGCTCATTGCTGAGCTCTTTACTTGGATTATAATTTATTTGGATATGGGATATCCTACTTTGTCTTAGCTCCGGTAATAGCAGGCTGTGCGGGGGGGCGGCGCTCACTCACTGACGTCACGCGCCTCCTCCTCCCACTAGGCAGCGCAGGCGCGTGACGTCAGTGAGTGAGCGCCGCCCCCCGCACTGCCTGCTATTACCGTAGCTAAGACAAAGTAAGATATCCCATATCCAAATAAATTATAATCCAAGTAAAGAGCTCAGCAATGAGCAATGATCAAAGTTAAAGTAGTTACTGATTAGTTTATAAATATACTGCTGTGAGCGTCGGGGAGGGAGATCTGTGGATGGCACTGTAGGGGGATCTGTGGATGGCAGTGCCATCCACAGATCCGCCTACAGTGCCATCCACAGATCCCCCCTCCCCTAAACAGTGCCATCCACAGATCTCCCCCCTAAACAGTGCCATCCACAGATCCCCCCTAAACAGTGCCATCCACAGATCCCTCCCTAAACAGTGCCATCCACAGATCCCCCCTAAACAGTGCCATCCACAGATCCGCCCTAAACAGTGCCATTCACAGATCCCCCCCTAAACAGTGCCATCCACAGATCCCCCCCTAAAAAGTGCCATCCACAGATCCCCCCTAAACAGTGCAATCCACAGATCCCCCCTCCCCTAAACAGTGCCATCCACAGATCTCCCCCCTAAACAGTGCCATCCACAGATCCCCCCCAAACAGTGCCATCCACAGATCCCCCCTAAACAGTGCCATCCACAGATCCCCCCTCCCCTAAACAGTGCCATCCACAGATCTCCCCCCTAAACAGTGCCATCCACAGATCCCCCCTAAACAGTGCCATCCACAGATCCCCCCCTAAACAGTGCCATCCACAGATCCCCCCTCCCCTAAACAGTGCCATCATGGCAAACCGCGAAAACGCAAAAAACTGAAGCCGCCCGTGTGCTTTCCGCAATTTGCGGAACGGAACGGGCAGCCCATTGTATAAATGCCTATTCTTTTCCACAAAACAGACAAGAATAGGACATGCTATCCGCAGCTTTTGCGGCCCCATTGAAGTGAATGGGTCCGCATCCGAGCCGCAAAAACTGCGGCTCGGATGCGGACCAAAACAACGGTCGCGTGCATGAGGCCGTACACTGTAATTACGGATCCACAGGCTGTTCCCCTGCCATGAGAGGTTAGCCTGCCATGATGATGAGTAACAGTGTGAAACAGACCTAAAGCTACAGTATATCAACTAAGATAAACTAGGTATCTGCCGAGTGAGATGAACAGGAGTGCTATGTTATGATCTATCACATGCTGCCATTAGGTAGGACTCGGATCAGAGTAACTGCAGTGTGATGAGGCATAACTGGAAATTATTCATTTCAGAGGGAAAGGAAGCAGGTATTCAGACAAACTATAAATGACAAATCAACATACTATTGTCCTTATGTGTACTGTAAATAAATGCAGATACAGGGGGGTTCATCAGATTGTTTTCAATGTTGACTTTGAAGGTAAAGGGCAGTTGATGTACCATACTAATGAGAACATTTCTCTTGTAACATACAACTTTTATACAAACTTATTTAAGTTAATAAGCATAATAGAAAAAATACATTTTTCAGATAAGGATATTAATACATAAAAGTGTTTTATATTGTGCACTGAATAAATTTTTCAATGAACACCTGACAGCTGCTACTCAGATGTGGGTGGAGAATACATCTGGGTTTAAAATTTGATGATATGCATCAATTGTTTTCTACCAGAGAAATACAAATTCATAAAGTATTCTTAAATGATTATCAAGATTGTATGTCATTCAGTAATACATAAATTAACTGTAGGATGTGCTGTGGTACTTTACAGTAATTGTAATGACATCTGTGTTATAATCCATATTGGAAGTCTATTTAACAATATTACAATAATTATATTTTCATAGGTCGTTTTAATCTGCATGAATAATAAATCAAAATATTCTCAAAGTTTTTATTATAATTAAAATTTTATAGCAATATCACTTCTACCTGGCCCAGTAGCTATTTTGATCTTAGTAGAGGGCATACAGCAGTACTGAAACTTTATACAAATTATTGCATTGTTTAAAAGTAGAAATGGGTGAATTTTGAATGAATTGGCCAAAAATTATCCCTTATTGGAGCAGATGGTGTTTAAACACATAGTGTTATTGGAAAAAATGGTGGATTGTTCGGAAAAAGTTTAAAAAAAAATGATTCATTATCCCCTTCCTGACAGCCGCCGCATATATATGACGTAGCGGGAAGTGACTTCCCAACAGTCGCCGAATATATATGGCATGCTGATCGGGTGGGTGCAGAAACTGCGCCCAATTGATCAGCGGTAGGGGCCTGGCTGTTTTTGACAGCCGAGCCCCTGCTTAAGTGAAAATACTGATGCCGGCGCATTAACCCTTTATATTCCACGGTCATAATGTTTGCAGAGTGAGGAGACTTCCTCTCTGAACCCATCAGGGTAGAGGTGGGGACCTGATGGCTGGAATTGCAGCCTGGTGCTTTCCACAGGCATCGAAGATTGCCTCCCATGGAAGCCTGTGAGACCCAGCCCCCTGACTGGGTTTCATAGCACACCATCAGTGTATTACACTGACAGGCAATACATTACAATACACAATGTATTGTAATGCATTGTAGAGGGGATCAGACCCCAAAAGTTAGTGTCCCACAGTGGGACAAAAATGAAAAGTAAAAAAAGTAGCCATTTTTTGTCACTTTGCCTTACAAAAAGTGTAGTAGTGAGCGATCAAAAAGTACTATGTACCCCGAAATAGTACCACAGAAAACATCACCTCTTTCCACAAAAAAATGAGCCCTTACACAAGATTACTGGCAGAAAAATAAAAAATATGGCTCTCAGTAAATGGTAACACAAAAACACAATATTTTTTTCAAAAATGCTTTTATTGTGTAAAATTGCAAAAAAGAAAAAAATAGATATATTAGGTATTGCCACATCTGTAACAACTGGCTATATAAAAGAAAATCACCTGTTATACCTATTAGAAGAATCCTGTAAAAAAAAAGAAAAACTGTCAAAAGTAATTTTTTTTCACCTTGCCTTACAAAAAGTGTAATAATGAGTGATCAGTGAAAAGTACTATGTGCCCCAAAATGGTACCAATTAAAATGTCAACTCATCCCACAAAAAATGAGTTCCCATACAAGACTATCTGCAGAAAAATACAAAATAAATTGGCTCTCAGAAAATGGCGACACAAAAGCAGGATTTTTTTTTAATTCTTTGTGTAAAAGTGGTAAAACCTATACAGGTATAAACTATATAAAATTGCTATCTCTGTAATCGTATTGACCAGCAGAATAAGGATAACATGTAATTTTACTTGCACTGTGCTCGCCACAATAACAAAAAAAAACAAAAAATTTAATAGTTGCCGCCTTTTCTTTATCCTGTTTCCCAAAAAGCTAATCAAAATTTCTTATGCACTCCATAATAGAACCAATGATAAAGCTCCATTGAGAGTAAAATAAAATGTATGGTTGTCAGAAAATGGCTGTACTAGTTTCCAGAGGCTGATCAATAGCAGCATGGAACCTGTAAACCATTCCACCAAAATCTGCCCTCCAAAAACCATATGGTGCTCCTTCTCTTCTGATCTCTGAAGTGTGCCTAAAGAACAATTTACAACTATGTACATATAGAAGAAAATGTTTAACAAAATTTGTGGTGATTTTTCTCCTGTAACCCCTTTTGAAAATGTAAAATGGGAAGCTTATGCAACATTATATTGTAAGAAATTAAAATTTTCATTTTCATAGCCAAGAGTTTCGAAATTCTATGAAATGCCTGTGGGGTCACATTGGTCAGTACACCCCTCAATAAATTCCTTGAGGGGTATATTTTCTAAAATGGGGTCACTTTTTGGGGGTTTCGACTGTAGGGGTACTTTATTGTGCCCTTAAATGTGACATGATGCCAAAAAAAACATTCTAGCGATATCTGCTTTCCAAAAACCATATTGAGATCCTTCACTTCTGAGTACTGCCATGTAACAATACAGCAGTACAAATGCGGTGTTTCTTTAAAGTGCAGAATCAGAGTAATAAATATTCGTTTGTTTGGCTGTTAACCCTTGCTGCCTTACAGGAAAAAAATAATTAAAATGTAAAAGCAAAGTTAAATTTTGAAATGTCGCCTCAATTTTTCTAGCATTCTTGTGAAACATCTAAAGGGTTAGCAATGTTTGTAAAATAATGTTTGAATAACTTGAGGGGTGTAGTTTCTAAAATAGGGTCATTTTCTGTTATGTACCCCCACAAAGTCACTTTAAAACTAAATTGGTCACTATAAAAGTCAGTTTTGAAAATTGTTTCTTAAATTCTAAGCTTTCTAATGCCCTAAAAAAATGACATTTACAAAATAATGCCAACATAAAGTAGACATATGGCAAATGTTAACTAATTTATAATGTATCACTATTCATCTTAAAAGCAGAGAAATTCTAATTTAGAAAATAGCACATTTTCCTAAATGTTCTGTAAATTTTATATTTTTTATAAAGGTAAAATATATGGACTCAAATTTACCTTTAACATAAAATTCATTGTGTCACAAGAAATCAATATCAGAATCACTTGGATAAGCATTCCGTTATTACCACATAAAGTGACACATGTCATATTTACAAAAAATAGGCTCTGTCAGTAATGTAAATAATGGTTGTGTCCTGAAGTGGTTAACGGGTCAAATGTCAGTCCATGTTTATACACACACACACAGTATCAGAAGAAGCACTGACTTGTTTTAAACCAAAATATGATTATTGCAGTGCTCACTTTTAACATTGCATAAAGCTTTTTTATATGAAATATGGGCACAATAAAACATTCCCTGGCTGAAAACACAATATAAACTGGTATTGACACACTAGAATGCACTAAATTGCACACTTATAAATGTTAGAAAGATCGCAACAGATTTTTGGGTGACAATACTGCCCAATTAAAAGTCCCTGGCTATGACCACACTATGCATGGTTATTGACAAAGTAAAATAGGATTATTTGCTCACTTATAAATGGAATAAATATTGCAACAGGTTTTTGGAAAGAAAAAGGTGGAATTGCGCATTGTATACTGCAAAATGTATGTGAAATATATGCTGCTGGTGATGCTGGGGAATATGACTATAAAGCACTTATGAGTTCAAGTACACACTTGTAGTCAGCTCACCTGGCTTCTTAATTGTAGTCTTCTGTGTGAATCACAGAAAAAATGCACCAAACGGATATGCCAATGACTATACTGGCTAGTCATAAATGCAGATATTAAAAGCTGAGACTTTCGCCAATATATTCCTGTCAGGAAAATATCGGAGCCCATCATTGCACCACGTCACGGTCACTCAGCATGGCAAAGGGTCCTACCACTACGCTACCTATGGTGTGAACACGGTCTGAAGGCGATGTAATCCAGCTCGCAGCCAGGCTTCCACACAAACGCCTAGCAGGACAACTAGTGCAATGTGAACAAAGCCAAGACTGCAAGCCACGCCCATATCAGAACCTGTGATGGAGGTGACCAGGTGCAAAAGAGTGTTTGAATGCCAGGTAACGGCACATACACTACATATGAAACAAGACAAAAACACAGAAATATAGTGGCAATACTGGAGGAGCGGCTCAACCCCTAACACTGTAGCGTGTTTTACATTGGGGGAGCAGCCCCACCGCATGTGGACCGCAGCAAACGACTATCCCCAGCAAAAAATGCATACGGTGGAGGATGTCGGCGCGGTCCACATGCACCACAAGGGCATCCTACACAAAACGGAGCATTGTGCGGATGTAAATACAATCATATAAATCACAGAAAAAATGCACCAAACGGATATGCCACTGACTATACTGGCTAGTCATAAATGCAGATATTAAAAGCTGAGACTTTCGCCAATATATTCCTGTCAGGAAAATATCGGAGCCCATCATTGCACCACGTCACGGTCACTCAGCATGGCAAAGGGTCCTACCACTACGCTACCTATGGTGTGAACACGGTCTGAAGGCGATGTAATCCAGCTCGCAGCCAGGCTTCCACACAAACGCCTAGCAGGACAACTAGTGCAATGTGAACAAAGCCAAGACTGCAAGCCACGCCCATATCAGAACCTGTGATGGAGGTCACCAGGTGCAAAAGAGTGTTTGAATGCCAGGTAACGGCACATACACTACATATGAAACAAGACAAAAACACAGAAATATAGTGGCAATACTGGAGGAGCGGCTCAACCCCTAACACTGTAGCGTGTTTTACATTGGGGGAGCAGCCCCACCGCATGTGGACCACAGCAAACGACTATCCCCAGCAAAAAATGCATACGGTGGAGGATGTCGGCGCGGTCCACATGCACCACAAGGGCATCCTACACAAAATGGAGCATTGTGCGGATGTAAATACAATCATATAAATCACAGAAAAAATGCACCAAACGGATATGCCACTGACTATACTGGCTAGTCATAAATGCAGATATTAAAAGCTGAGACTTTCGCCAATATATTCCTGTCAGGAAAATATCGGAGCCCATCATTGCACCACGTCACGGTCACTCAGCATGGCAAAGGGTCCTACCACTACGCTACCTATGGTGTGAACACGGTCTGAAGGCGATGTAATCCAGCTCGCAGCCAGGCTTCCACACAAACGCCTAGCAGGACAACTAGTGCAATGTGAACAAAGCCAAGACTGCAAGCCACGCCCATATCAGAACCTGTGATGGAGGTCACCAGGTGCAAAAGAGTGTTTGAATGCCAGGTAACGGCACATACACTACATATGAAACAAGACAAAAACACAGAAATATAGTAGCAATACTGGAGGAGCGGCTCAACCCCTAACACTGTAGCGTGTTTTACATTGGGGGAGCAGCCCCACCGCATGTGGACCGCAGCAAACGACTATCCCCAGCAAAAAATGCATACGGTGGAGGATGTCGGCGCGGTCCACATGCACCACAAGGGCATCCTACACAAAACGGAGCATTGTGCGGATGTAAATACAATCATATAAATCACAGAAAAAATGCACCAAACGGATATGCCACTGACTATACTGGCTAGTCATAAATGCAGATATTAAAAGCTGAGACTTTCGCCAATATATTCCTGTCAGGAAAATATCGGAGCCCATCATTGCACCACGTCACGGTCACTCAGCATGGCAAAGGGTCCTACCACTACGCTACCTATGGTGTGAACACGGTCTGAAGGCGATGTAATCCAGCTCGCAGCCAGGCTTCCACACAAACGCCTAGCAGGACAACTAGTGCAATGTGAACAAAGCCAAGACTGCAAGTCACGCCCATATCAGAACCTGTGATGGAGGTGACCAGGTGCAAAAGAGTGTTTGAATGCCAGGTAACGGCACATACACTACATATGAAACAAGACAAAAACACAGAAATATAGTGGCAATACTGGAGGAGCGGCTCAACCCCTAACACTGTAGCGTGTTTTACATTGGGGGAGCAGCCCCACCGCATGTGGACCGCAGCAAACGACTATCCCCAGCAAAAAATGCATACGGTGGAGGATGTCGGCGCGGTCCACATGCACCACAAGGGCATCCTACACAAAACGGAGCATAGTGCGGATGTAAATACAATCATATAAATCACAGAATTTATATGATTTATATGATTGTATTTACATCCGCACAATGCTCCGTTTTGTGTAGGATGCCCTTGTGGTGCATGTGGACCGCGCCGACATCCTCCACCGTATGCATTTTTTGCTGGGGATAGTCGTTTGCTGCGGTCCACATGCGGTGGGGCTGCTCCCCCAATGTAAAACACGCTACAGTGTTAGGGGTTGAGCCGCTCCTCCAGTATTGCCACTATATTTCTGTGTTTTTGTCTTGTTTCATATGTAGTGTATGTGCCGTTACCTGGCATTCAAACACTCTTTTGCACCTGGTGACCTCCATCACAGGTTCTGATATGGGCGTGGCTTGCAGTCTTGGCTTTGTTCACATTGCACTAGTTGTCCTGCTAGGCGTTTGTGTGGAAGCCTGGCTGCGAGCTGGATTACATCGCCTTCAGACCGTGTTCACACCATAGGTAGCGTAGTGGTAGGACCCTTTGCCATGCTGAGTGACCGTGACGTGGTGCAATGATGGGCTCCGATATTTTCCTGACAGGAATATTTTGGCGAAAGTCTCAGCTTTTAATATCTGCATTTATGACTAGCCAGTATAGTCAGTGGCATATCCGTTTGGTGCATTTTTTCTGTGATTTATATGATTGTATTTACATCCGCACAATGCTCCGTTTTGTGTAGGATGCCCTTGTGGTGCATGTGGACCGCGCCGACATCCTCCACCGTATGCATTTTTTGCTGGGGATAGTCGTTTGCTGCGGTCCACATGCGGTGGGGCTGCTCCCCCAATGTAAAACACGCTACAGTGTTAGGGGTTGAGCCGCTCCTCCAGTATTGCCACTATATTTCTGTGTTTTTGTCTTGTTTCATATGTAGTGTATGTGCCGTTACCTGGCATTCAAACACTCTTTTGCACCTGGTGACCTCCATCACAGGTTCTGATATGGGAGTGGCTTGCAGTCTTGGCTTTGTTCACATTGCACTAGTTGTCCTGCTAGGCGTTTGTGTGGAAGCCTGGCTGCGAGCTGGATTACATCGCCTTCAGACCGTGTTCACACCATAGGTAGCGTAGTGGTAGGACCCTTTGCCATGCTGAGTGACCGTGACGTGGTGCAATGATGGGCTCCGATATTTTCCTGACAGGAATATATTGGCGAAAGTCTCAGCTTTTAATATCTGCATTTATGACTAGCCAGTATAGTCAGTGGCATATCCGTTTGGTGCATTTTTTCTGTGATTTATATGATTGTATTTACATCCGCACAATGCTCCGTTTTGTGTAGGATGCCCTTGTGGTGCATGTGGACCGCGCCGACATCCTCCACCGTATGCATTTTTTGCTGGGGATAGTCGTTTGCTGCGGTCCACATGCGGTGGGGCTGCTCCCCCAATGTAAAACACGCTACAGTGTTAGGGGTTGAGCCGCTCCTCCAGTATTGCCACTATATTTCTGTGTTTTAGTCTTCTGTGTGCACAGAAAATAGCCGGAAAGCTTCAAACATGACGATAGGAATATCCAGCACTCCTGTTATATACTTTATTTTAATGCATATCTGTAAAGAATAAATCAAGGCAGCTGGACTTACTGTAGATTTCTTGAAAACTTTCACTCGTTCTTCCAACGAGCTTTCTCAATTCTGAGTGACTGTACAAGAATTCTCTGGGAATAAATATGTAGCTGAATCAACATCTGGTATTATTCACAGTTTGAACATAATCCTGTTCAGGGGAGAGATTGTAGAATGCGGTTGTATAACAACAAATTCACAGAACTACCACCATTCTAAAATATAACCTTTATTGTTTATTATATAAAAAGTAGTAACACCCTTTCTATATAGATACAAAATATCAAATAACAAATGAAAAAAAGATTAAAGTATAGGTCTGGTAGTAGGATCTTACTAAGATTATTTGATAGGGGTAGACATAGAATTGATAGGGGCCTAATAGGATAGAGGTCCCTATATCTAGCCCTAATGTAAGATGCCCTACCTAAATACGGAATAGCCGCCCCGATAGGGGCGATCCCGTTTCTCGTTCCTCCTAAATACCCTGGAGAGCCCTGCAGGGGGAGGAGGAGCTGCCCTAATCGACGACCTATACTAAAGTACAGAAATAATAAATAAATAATTACAATATAAGTACCCAACAGTAGTGACGGTGAATATCCAAGTGAAAAATAACCAAAGATTAGAAGAGGATGCTCAAAAACGTCCCTACGCGTTTCGCCTGGTTGTTGTCAGGCTCATCAGGGGACAAAATTGATCATGGAAAACCCAACACCAGAGTACCTAATAAATTATTTTGATATATACATTTTAGTTCATTTATTTTTGATTTTCAATTAATTTTTGATAATTCATAAAATCATAATGATGAGCCACTGGTTTTAATAAACAAAGATGTATGTCAGCCTCATAACTATTAGGCAAGTCCCAAAGAAATTTATATCATGCCTATTATGGGTTTTTAGAGATGGAGTCAAGACAATATATAGTCCAATCGGGACTGACTCTCACAATCCAAGATAAACGGTAGGTACAGATTTTTGATTAGAACCGTGGCTATATTCCCATACTCTTATACTGTATGGGAATATAGCCACGGTTCTAATCAAACCTATACTTTAATCTTTTTTTAAACCAGACCTATACTTTAATCTTTTTTTCATTTGTTATTTGATATTTTGTATCTATATAGAAAGGGTGTTACTACTTTTTATATAATAAACAATAAAGGTTATATTTTAGAATGGTGGTAGTTCTGTGAATCTGAATCAACATCTGGTAATTATACCCAGCATGGGGTCAGAGGTAATTATACCCCGCATGGGGTCAAAGGTGTTGATCCATTATCCTAATTGGAGTCAGTAGGTGATAATGACCTCCCAGAAAAAGGTGTCAAGACAGCATTGTATGTGGCAGACAATAGATGTCTAACCCCCCCCCCCCCCCCGCCTCTATTCAAGCTTGGCATCTCCATTTTTACGTAGATGGCCTCCTTCACACCTCGTTTGTACCAATCGGCCTCCTTATCCAAAACACGTACTTGACTGTCTTCAAAGGTGTGACCTGTTTCTTTTAGATGTAAGTCAAACTAATCTTATTGATTTTTTTGATTGGGTGACTAAAATAATAGATGGAGGAGGTGCAGTAGACATCGCTTATCTAGACTTTAGTAAGGCTTTTGATACTGTCCCACATAGAAGGCTTATCAATAAAGTGCAGTCATTGGGCTTGGACTCCCATATTGTTGAATGGATTAGGCAGTGGCTGAGGGACAGGCAACAGAGGGTTGTAGTCAATGGAGTATATTCAGACCAAGGTCTTGTTACCAGTGGGGTACCTCAGGGATCTGTTCTGGGACCCATATTGTTTAATATCTTTATCAGCGAAATTGCAGAAGGCCTCAATGGTATAAGGTGTGTCTTTTTGCTGATGACACAAAGATTTGTAACAGGGTTGATGTTCCTGGAGGAATGCACCAAATGGAAAAGGACTTAGGAAAACTAGAGGAATGGTCAAAAATCTGGCAACTAAAATTTAATGTTGATAAGTGCAAGATAATGCACCTGGGACGTAAAAACCCAAGAGCAGAATATAAAATCAGTAATACAGTCCTAACCTCAGTATCTGAGGAAAGGGATTTAGGGATCATTATTTCAGAAGACTTAAAGGTAGGCAGACAATGTCACAGAGCAGCAGGAAATGCTAGCAGAATGCTTGGGTGTATAGCAAGAGGAATTACCAGTAGAAAGAGGGAGGTGCTCATGCCGCTCTACAGAGCACTAGTGAGACCTCATTTGGAGTATTGTGCTCAGTACTGGAGACCATATCTCCAGAAGGATATTGATACTTTGGAGAGAGTTCAGAGAAGAGCTACTAAACTGGTACATGGATTGCAGGATAAAACTTACCAGGAAAGATTAAAGGACCTTAAGATGTATAGCTTGGAAGAAAGACGAGACAGAGGGGATATGATAGAAACTTTTAAATACATAAAGGGAATCAACAAGGTAAAATAGGAAAGAATATTTAAAAGAAGAAAAACTGCTACAAGAGGACATAGTTTTAAATTAGAGGGGCAAAGGTTTAAAAGTAATATCAGGAAGTATTACTTTACTGAGATGCATGGAATAACCTTCCTGCAGAAGTGGCAGCTGCAAATACAGTGGAGGAGTTTAAGCATGCAT
Organism: Bufo bufo; assembly: GCF_905171765.1. NCBI lineage: Eukaryota > Metazoa > Chordata > Amphibia > Anura > Bufonidae > Bufo > Bufo bufo. The sequence continues at coordinate 257,838,744 of NC_053392.1, read as the reverse complement.
GGGATAGGCATAAGGCCATCCTTCATATAAGATAGGGCCAGGGGCTATCCATAGTATTTAGTATATTGGGCAGACTAGATGGGCCAAATGGTTCTTATCTGCCGACACATTCTATGTTTCTATGTTTCTAAGTACACGGCTGAATCTTGACCAGAGGTTTTGGCTCTTCTAGAAAGGAGCACCAAGACTACAAGTGAGGGTGAGAAGCATGACAGACGCAAGAATATGGTTATCCCATATGTAGCTGGGGTGTCTGAGAAGCTCAAAAGGATTATTAATAAACATCACATCCCTGTCTGCTTTAAACCCAGCAACACACTGAGGCAACAACTGGTTCACCCAAAAGACCCAACGCCTAAACACAAGATGGGCAACATTGTGTACGCAGTCCAGTGCAATGAGGAATGCTCAGAACTGTATATCGGCGAAACAAAACAACAACTACATCAGCGTATGGCTCAGCATAGAAGAGCCAAAACCTCCGGTCAAGATTCAGCCGTGTACTTGCATCTAAAAGAAACAGGTCACACCTTTGAAGACAGTCAAGTACGTGTTTTGGATAAGGAGGCCGATTGGTACAAACGAGGTGTGAAGGAGGCCATCTACGTAAAAATGGAGAAGCCAAGCTTGAATAGAGGCGGGGGGGGGTTAGACATCTATTGTCTGCTACATACAATGCTGTCTTGACACCTTTTTCTGGGAGGTCATTATCACCTACTGACTCCAATTAGGATAATGGGATCAACACCTTTGACCCCATGTGGGGTATAATGACCTCTGACCCCATGCTTGGTACAATTACCAGATGTTGATTCAGTTACATATTTATTCCCAGAGAATTCTTGTACAGTCACTCAGAATTGAGAAAGCTTGTTGGAAGAACGAGTGAAACGTTTTCAAGAAATCTACAGTAAGTCCAGTTGCCTTGATTTATTCTTTACAGATATACCATGACCTGGATAAATGAGAACCTTCACAGACTTTATTTCAAAGCATCAATATATTTGCTTACGCTTTTCGATCATAAGATCTTAGTCATAACATATGTTGCCCTATTAAATGCCATATTTAAATGGTTTCTCCGGGCTTTTAATATTGATGACCTATCCTCGGGTCAAGGAATGACACACGTTCTAGCAACAAACATTGCAACAAGGAATGCTCAGGATACAACTGGTACATTGACCCCTGCATTTATTGCAACAGATCAGTATACCTACCAGAATGTGACTACGGTTAAGTCTTCAACTATGCTGACTGCTTAGAGCTCTGCTCTGAGTATACCACTATATATAGCATTGGGCACTGGCATCCTAAAGGTTACTAGTGTACTTAAAGGGGTTGTCTCACTTCAGCAAATAGCATTTATTATGTAGAGGAAGTTAATACATGTCACTTACTAATATATTGTGATTGTCCATATTGCCTCCTTTGCTGCCTGGATTTATTTTTCCATCACATTATACACTGCTCATTTCCATGGTTATGATGACCACCCTGCAATCCATCAGAGATGGTCATGCTTGCACCCTATAAGAAAAGGCACTGGCCTATATGTGCTCCCACTGTCTCGGTCACCATAGAGGCTGCTTTTTCCTATTGTGTACAAGCATGACCACCACTGATGGATTGCAGTGTGGCCATAACCATGGGAACAAGCAATGTATAATGTGATGGAAAAATTAAATGAAAAGGAAAAGTATAGGGATGGCACTCTGATCATAGGTAGTGCATGGAAAAGAGTATTTTATTATTATTAAATGGCTGGTTGTGCCAGCTGTGGACAATAGATACAAGTATAAAAATTTGTTTGAATCAAATGGTAAATAAATTGGTAAATAAATTGTAGTACTGATATGAATCTTAGGTCTAAAATGGCGTTCTCCTAGAAATATAAAATGTACATAATATACTATCAATGCATAAAAGGTAAAATACACAAGTAAAAATACCCAAATAAAAATACCCAAATAAGGTGGTGATAATATAGAAGTCTGATAGACCTACTGGAGGTAGGTGCAGGTATCAAGTCCAAAGATATCTCAAGAAGAACAAGTATAGGTGAGAAGTGGGGGCCCCCTTTAAGGGATATAGTAATGTTCAGTTCAATCTGATTTTACCCACTTTGTTTCAGATAAATGAGGTGTTCACCTCCGGTTAGTGATTGTTTGTTTTCACAGTTATCCAACAATAGTAGTATTGTAAAGTGTTGCTAATTTAGCAGGTACGTTACCCTCCTGTGGATCAGAAGTAGGCTGGTGAGCGGCTCCTGGCGGGCGGGTGGCGTCCACGTGTGTTGTTCCCGCTCACGGGGCTGTATGCTCTGCCTATCTGCTGCTATAGCTGTTCGTCACTTCCGGTGACGTCACTTGCGCTCGCTGGCTCTCCCGCTCGATTCTCATCGATCATGCACGTGGTGTCCGATGGCGGGAATAGGAGGCTGCGGCTTTTTTCAAATGTTAAAAATACTCCGGAGCTCTTGTAGTTTTAGGATCCTTTTGGTTTTAGCTAGCTTTGTATGAGTATGGCTACCTCAAAGTACCCCATACGCGTTTCGGAGCTTACTGCTCCTTCTTCAGTGGGAATGGCGCATTCCCACTGAAGAAGGAGCAGTAAGCTCCGAAATGCGTATGGGTACTTTGAGGTAGCCATACTCATACAAAGCTAGCTAAAACCAAAAGGATCCTAAAACTACAAGAGCTCCGGAGTATTTTTAACATTTGAAAAAAGCCGCAGCCTCCTATTCCCGCCATCGGAAACCACGTGCAACGCCGATGAGAATCGAGCGGGAGAGCCAGCGAGCGCAAGTGACGTCACCGGAAGTGACGAACAGCTATAGCAGCAGATAGTCAGAGCATACAGCCCCGTGAGCGGGAACAACACATGTGGATGCCACCCGCCCGCCAGGAGCCGCTCACCAGCCTACTTCTGATCCACAGGAGGGTAACGTACCTGCTAAATTAGCAACACTTTACAATACTACTATTGTTGGATAACTGTGAAAACAAACAATCACTAACCGGAGGTGAACACCTCATTTATCTGAAACAAAGTGGGTAAAATCAGATTGAACTGAACATTACCATATCCCTTAAAGGGGGCCCCCACTTCTCACCTATACTTGTTCTTCTTGAGATATCTTTGGACTTGATACCTGCACCTACCTCCAGTAGGTCTATCAGACTTCTATATTATCACCACCTTATTTGGGTATTTTTATTTGTGTATTTTTACTTGTGTATTTTACCTTTTATGCATTGATAGTATATTATGTACATTTTATATTTCTAGGAGAACGCCATTTTAGACCTAAGATTCATATCAGTACTACAATTTATTTACCAATTTATTTACCATTTGATTCAAACAAATTTTTATACTTGTATCTATTGTCCACAGCTGGCACAACCAGCCATTTAATAATAATAAAATACTCTTTTCCATGCACTACCTATGATCAGAGTGCCATCCCTATACTTTTCCTTTAATCCCTTACATACAAGCGCTGGGTACGCTCCGTTCGGATAGAGCACCTCATTAAATTTTTGGGGCTTTAGTGAGCCGCCCTATATTCATTCTTCTTAGCACTGAAAAATTAAATGAGCCAGCAAAGGAAGCAATATGGATAATAACATATTAAGACATATAATAACATAATAGTGATCTGATGCTCTTAGCATTAACTCATGCAAGAAGGATCAGGTACTTATGGACCTGGCTGGTAGACATAGGTCTCCTAAAGTTTAATACAACAGCAGTATTTTTTGCTGCACTGTGGAATTTTGTTCTATTGCGGTGGTATTTTGTGCTGCATTAAAGTATTGTTGGCCCCACCTTCTGTCAGTTTGGACCCACCTACAACATGGGGCCACTTTGAAGTTTTCTTTCAGGACTTTAAGTTTCCAGTCCATCCCTGTTCCCCACTGTATGTGCAGTTGAAACTGGCTGTGGAGAATACAAGTATTTGAATAATATGGCGATTGAACACTTTCTGATTTCATTTATTGTATGTGGAAGGCCAGAAAGTGCTTATGTAGATAATCCATCGTTGGAAGCAGAAAATCTTTGGAGAAGGGCACAAGACGATTTCAGATATCACCTTAATTCTATAGCAGATGATAAATGCTATTTTCTTAAACAAAAGTATTTTGAGGCTGGAGAAAGCACTGGGCAACTGCTTGCCACTATTATTAGGGTATCCTGGGGCCCTCCATATGTTGTTAAACTGAAATCCTAAGAGGGGAGAATGGCAACAGAGGATGTAGACATTTTACAGTTATTTTTTGATCACTTTAGGGAACTATATAGTTCCAAAGTGACATTTGATAGGACTAGTATGGATGCTTATGTTACCAGCAGTGTTAAGCGAAGTGAAGCACTCAAAGCGGAATTTGGTCCGAAGTTTAGGAAAACTTTAATTCGCAACAAGTCAGAATTCTTTCATGCTTCGTGGTAACAAATCAGGTTTTCCTAAAATGGCGGCTACACATGTTACAAAGCGAAACTAAGTGTAGAGGAGACAAGCCTGGGAAAGCAAGATCACCAATAATGCCGTGCAGCCAGCCAATAAGCAGATAGCCATCCCCTGTGATGTCACAGATGTATAAAACACTCATCCTGCGCGGTCTCCGCTATTGTCCTGTGACTGAGCATAGGGAGAGACGTTGGCAAGCACTTATGCACTAGGGACAGTGTTGCTGAAAATGATTAATAGAAGAATATTGGAGAGGGAGAGTGCAATAAGAATGTAGGGAGAGTGCAGGGAGACTTATTCTGCGTCAGGTTTATTTATTCCTAAATTTACTTATTTCTACATCAGCCATAAATGTAAATTAATACCAATAAGATGGAAGCCTCTATTATTCCACTGCCAGTGTGCTGACCAATACCATCTAGTCTATACCCCTTAGGGGGGCCCAGCTCTTAATGATGACCATCCTCATCTGGTTTTACTTCTTCTAAATCATCCTTCAAAGTCTCCATATCTAGAAAAGTCAGAAACATGCAGAGAGAGGTGGAGCTGGATGTTCCTGATGACATATTCTCATCAATATTAGATGATGTGGAAACGGAGGAAAAGCAGATGGTAGAAGAAGGGCTTCCACCTGAAGGGCAGAAGGGTGCTGAGGTTGGAGAAGTGGGTATGCCAGAGCTGATTAATATTCTGTATTTACTGTCAAATAACTTGCAGGAGATTGCAGGCCAAAACAGCAATAATTTGAATATTGTGCCCCCCACCTAACCTGTCAAATCCCATACCAGAAACAACCCCTGTTTAAAAAAATTGAGCAGTTAAAAGCATAGTACTACTGTACTAATATCAGTTCAATTTAAAGAATTGTGCAACTTGATTAAAGGGATTTCTTGGGCTTTTAATATGGATGACCTATCCTCAGGATAGGTTATGAATATCATATCGGCGGGGGTCCGACACACCAGCACACCAGCCAATTAGCTGTATGAAGAGATGGTATGCCATCTCCTGTCTCTCTTCCTGCTCACTGAGGATAGGTCATCAATATTAAAAGCCTGGAAAACCCCTTTATTATACCAGTTCAACGCATTATACTGTTTTGTTAACACACTGTTATGACCAGTCGGTGAGAACCCGCTGCCCCACGTAACCAACTGCTTTTGAGGGTGATGTCTAAGCACACCCCTTGTTCTTCACACAATACCTCTGATGGTGAGAAGAGACTTTCCCGAGGCGTGTACCAGGTGCTACCTCAGAGTGGAATTGGAACACGAGAGAATCAGGACCAGAGAGTGAACCCATTGGACTGACCTCCAAGTGACACAATACACCCAGTGGATGCTGGGAGGCCAGAGGCTGATCAGTCGAAAGCATAGTCATGGTATGAAGGCAGAAGTCAGGGCAGGTGGCAGTCAGGCAAAGTCCATAAACGTCGATCATCGTCAGTGCAGGCGGCAATTAGGCAAAGTCCGTAAAACGTAATCCGAAGTCCGATACAAAGAATGACAAGAACTAAGGCCTCTTTCACACTTGCGTTGTCCGGATCCGGCGTGCACTCCACTTGCCGGAATTACACTCCGATCCGGAAAAACGCAAGTGTACTGAAAGCATTTGAAGACGGAACCGTCTTCCAAATGCGTTCAGTGTTACTATGGCACCCAGGACCGCTATTAAAGTCCTGGTTGCCATAGTAGGAGCGGGGAGCGGTATACTTACAGTCCGTGCGGCTCCCGGGGCGCTCCAGAATGACGTCAGAGCGCCCCATACGCATGGATGACGTGTCCAATGCGATCACGTGATCCATGCGCTTGGGGCGCCCAGACGTCACTCTGGAGCGCCCCGGGAGCCGCACGGACGGTAAGTATGCTGCTCCCCCGCTCCCCGCTACACTTTACCATGGCTGCCAGGACTTTAGCGTCCCGGCAGCCATGGTAACCATTCAGAAAAAGCTAAATGTCGGCTCCGGCAATGCGCCGAAACGATGTTTAGCTTAAGGCCGGATCCGGATCAATGCCTTTCAATGGGCATTAATTCCGGATCCGGCCTTGCGGCAAGTCTTCAGGATTTTTGGCCGGAGCAAAAAGTGCAGCATGCTGCGGTATTTTCTCCGGCCAAAAAACGTTCCGTTCCGGAACTGAAGACATCCTGATGCATCCTGAACGGATTTCACTCCATTCAGAATGCATGGGGATAATCCTGATCAGGATTCTTCCGGCATAGAGCCCCGACGACGGAACTCTATGCCGGAAGAAAAGAACGCAGGTGTGAAAGAGCCCTAAGGGTACTTTCACACTAGCGTTTTTCTTTTCCGGCGCTGAGTTCTGTCCTAGGGGCTCAAATCCGGAAAAGAACTGATCAGTTTTATCCTAATGCATTCTGAATGGAGAGTAATCCGTTCAGGATGCATCAGGATGTCTTCAGTTCAGTCTTTTTGACTGATCAGGCTTTTCAGAAAAACGTAGCATGTTCTATTTTTACCTCCGGCCAAAAATCCTTAACACTTTGACTGAACGACGGATCCGGTCTTTTTCCCATTGACTTGCATTAACGCCGGATCCGGCGCTGTGTGTTCAGTCAAGCCGGATCCGGCTTTTGCATGTTAAACCCGAAAAATTTGAAAAAAAAGTTAAAGTCCATAAATGGCGGATCCGTTTTTTCCAATGCATTCTTTAATTGTGATCAAAATCCTGATCAGGATTCAAATGTAATCCGTTTTCACACGTTTTTCCGGATCCGGCGGGCAGTTCCGGTGTCGGAATTGAACGCCGGATTAAAACAACACTAGTGTGAAAGTAGTCTAACAGAACACTTTTGCTCAAAAAGGAAACTAGACAAGCTAGGAATCTAAGTTGCTCTGGCACCTTCTTGTAGAAGGAGCCACCTTTAAATACCTCCTGCAGACCATCTATAGGCAGGGGAAGATAGAGGGCGTGCACAAGCTGCCTCACAAAGGGAGTAGAGACATGCCCGCATACAGCCTAAATACACACAAGGAAGCCAGGAGGGAAATGCTGGTTGCAGGAATGCAAACCACAGCTAAGAACCCTGCCTCATAAAAAAATGTCTGAATAATGGAAGAGAGGAAAATGAAAGATCCATGTCTTGTCATCTGAGAGTCAGAATGTGGCTGTAATTGTGCAAACCGCAGTAGCAGCACAACAAAAAGCCTTGCTTGACTTTCCTAGTCATACAGATTCCTATGGTCAGAGAGTGGGTAAGTGACTCAATTAAAGAGTCACACATTACACTTATCAGTGCATTGCACTTCTGTGGATATCTTTATTTAGACCTATCATAAGAACAATAGTGGTTGAACAATCGCTAATGCTATCGCTCGTCGCCATGCAGAATCATTATTTGCCAGGAGCAGAACATGATTAGCCGTTCTGCTGCCGGCAAATGGTTTTGTGTCCGCTCAAAGATCATATTACCTGATGAATAAGCGTTTCTGACCGCTACACCAGCAGCTAATCAGTAACGGGTGGATTCTCGGACAGTGTAAAGGGTCCTTACATTTTCAATGCTATAGTCCTGCCAACATGTAAAAAATGTTCTAATTTTTGTTCTATACATTACCACAATGGATTTGAACAAAACAATTCAGATGTAGTTAAAGTTCAGACTTTCAGCTTTAATTCAGTGGGTTGAACAAAATGATTGTATAAAAATGTGAGGAACTAAAACATTTTTTAAACTCAATCCCTTCATTTCAGGGGCTTGAAAGTAATTGGACAAATTAAATAATTGTAAATAAAATTTTATTTTCTAATACTTGGTTGAAAACCATTTGTTGGCAATGACTGCCTGAAGTCTTGAACTCATGGACATCACCAGACGCTGTGTTTCCTCCTTTTTAATGCTTTTTACTGCAGCGGTTTTCAGTTGCTGTTTGTTTGTGGGCCTTTCTGTCTGAAGTTTAGTCTTTACCAAGTGAAATGCATGCTCTATTGGGTTCAGATCAGGTGACTGATTCAGCCATTTAAGAATTTTCCACTTCTTTGCTTTAATAAACTCCTGAGTTGCTTTGGCTTTATGTTTTGGGTCATTGTTCATCTGTATTATGAAAAACCGAGCAATCAGCTTGGCTGCATTTGGCTGGGTTTGAGCACACATTATGTCTCTGAAAACCCCAGAATTCATCCGGCTGCTTCTGTCCTGTGTCACATCATCAATATACACTAGGGACCCAGTGCCACTGGCAGCCATGCATGCCCAAGCCACCACACTGCCTCCGCCATGTTTTACAGATGATGTGGTATGCTTTGGATCATGAGCTTTACCGTGCCTTCGCCATACTTTTTTCTTTCCATCATTCTGGTTGAGATTGATCTTGGTTTCATCTGTCCAAAGAATGTTCTTCCAGAAGTGTGCTTGTTTTTTAAGATATTTTTTAGAAAAATCCAATCTAGCCTATATCCTGTAGAGTGTTGTTCACTTGGTTGGCTGTTGTGAGGGGGTTTCTCTTCACCATGGTAATTATTCTGCGATCATCCACCACTGTTGTCTTCCATGGGCGTTCAGTTTTTTTTGCATTGTTGAGGTCACCAGTGCTTTCTTTCTTTCTCAGGATGTACCAAACTGTAGATTTTGCCACTCCTAATAGTGTTGCAATTTCTCGGATGGGTTTTTTCTGTTTTTGCAGATGAAGGATGGCTTATTTCACCTGTATGGAGAGCTCATTTGACCTCATGTTTACTTCTCAGCAAAATCTTCAAAATGCAAGCACCACAACTCAAATCAACTCCAGGTCTTTTATGTGCTTAATTGAGAATTAAATAATGAAGATATTGCCCACACCTGCCCATAAAACAGCCTTTGATTCAATTGTCTAATTACTTTTGGTCCCTTTAAAAACAGGATGCCATATGTAAAGGAGCTGAAACTCCTAAACCCTTCATCCAATTGTAATGTGGATACCCTCAAATGAAAGGTAAAAGGCTGGACTTTATGTCCATGTCCATTATATAACTATAACTTGAATATGTTTTAGTAAACAGGTAATAAAAACAAAATTTGTGTCAGTGTCCAAATATATATGGACCTAACTGTATTTAATTTAAAGCATTGGAATGTGCACTACAAACTTTGAATTCAATTGTCTTTAGAGTCTTTGTTGTGAAATGGAAATGGAAAGAATGAATGAAAAGAATTTGAAGCAGAACAAGAATCTAGTATTTGAAGGATTGCAACAAAAATTATTTAGGCTTTTGGGTTTGATAGCAATAGTAAATGTCATATTTATGTCATGAGTGTTCCAGATGAACAAAAGCAGTGAGCAATAAATGACTGGCCTCGGTGACTGCACATAGTTAATACTAAAAGAAAATTTATTTTAAAGGAATTTTTTTTCCTTATTCTTAACCACCTGCCGTCCGCCCGTTGACTCTAAACATCCGGGAGCTGCATCTCTATCTCTGAATAAACGTTTCTGAACGTCAATTCAGAGATCGCAGCTGCACGCTAATCGTGCAGCTGTAGAGTGGGTTGCCTCTGTCAGTGACAGCAGAGCAACCCAGAGAGAAGGCAGGGACAGTTCCCAGCTATGCGCTTCCTGTCCAAGCCCGGGAGAGTGCAGGAACTGGCGGGTCTTCTACAGACCTCGATCAGCCCTACACTGAGGTTGTACAGCATTGTATAGTGCTGTACAGCCTCTCTGGCGGGTGTATTTCCCCTGTAACTGGAGCTATTATGTCAGTGGAGGAAAAAAAAAAAAGTGAAGTTAAATGTCCTCCAGAGGTCTTGTATGACCTTATGGGGGACGCAAAGTGTAAAATAAAAGATAAAAAATAAAGTGTTCAAATAAAAAAAGAAAAAAAAAGTTTTGCAAGTAAAAAAAAATAATTCCCCAAGTAAGAAATTTAAACAAAAATGTAAAAAATAGAAAAAAATAAAAATAAAATAGACATAGTTGGTATTGCTGCGTCCGTAATGGTCGGCTCCATAAATATATCACATGATCCACCCAGTCCGATAAACACCATAAAAAAAGTGTCAAAAAAGCAATTTTTGTCACCTTACATCACAAAAAGTGCAACACCAAGAGATCAAGATGTCCAACAAAATTGTACCAATAAAACCATCACCTCATCCTGCAAAAAATGAGCCCCTTCATAATAAAATCGCCCAAAAAAAAAATATATAGCTTTCATAACATGAACACATTAAAATATTATTTTTTTGTTTAAAAAATGCTATTATTGTGTTAAAGTGAAATAAATAAAAAAAAGGATACATATTAGGTATTGCTGCGTCCTTAACAACCGGCTCTATTAAAAATATTACATGGCCTAATCCCTCGGGTGAACACCGTAAAAATAAAAAAATAAAAACTGTGCCAAAAAAGTTATTTTTTGTCACCTAACATCACATAAAGTGCAACACCAAGCGATCAAATAGGTGTATTCCCCCCAAAATAATTCCAATAAAACTGTCACCTCATCCCGCAAAAAATGAGAACCTAACTAAGACAATCGATCAAAAAATAAAAAAGCTATGGCTCTCAGACTATGGAGACACTAAAACATCTTTTTTTTGGGTTTCAAAAATGCTATTATTGTGTAAAACTTTAATAAATAGGAAAAAGTATACGTATTAGATATTGCCACGTCCGTAACGATCGGATCTATAAAAATCTCACATGACCTAAACCCTCAGCTGTAAAAATAAATAAATAAAAACTGTGCTAAAACAACCAATTTTTTGGTCACCATGCACCATAAAGTGTTAGGCCTCTTTCACACTGGCGTATTGCGGCCCACAAAATGCGGGCCGTAATACTAGAGCACAGTCCGTGGGGCAGCCGCAGCGGATCACAGACCCCGCAAAATGCGGGCTGTAATACTAGAGCACAGTCCGTGGGGCAGCCGCAGCGGATCACGGACCCATTCACTTGAATGGGTCCGTGATCCGGCCATTCCGCAAAAAGATAGGACATGTTCTATCTTTTTGCGGAACGGAAGTACGGGACGAAACCCCACAGAAGCACTCCGTAGTGCTTCCGTAGGGTTCCGTTCTGTGGTTCCATTCCGCACCATTTCGCATCTCTGGATTTGCGGACCCATTCAATGAAGGAAATGCCCAGGGAACACCACCCGTGTATTGCGGATCCGCAAATGCGGTCCACAATACGGCAACGGGCCGCACACGCCAGTGTGAAAGAGGCCTTATAATAAATGATCAAAAAATCATATTTACCCAAAAATGGTACTAATAAAAATGTCAACTCTTCCTGCAAAAAACAAGCCCCCTGCACAAGACGATCAGAAGAAAAAAAAAAAAGATCGCGTTCAAAAAATGGAGAAACAAAAACATATTTTTTTCAAAAATACTTTATTATGCAAAACTGAAACAAACAAACAAAGTAGACACATTTGATATCATTGCGTCCGTAACAAACTGCTCTATAAAAATAGCACATGATCTACCCTGTCAGATGAATGTTGTAAAAAAAAAAAAAACTGTGCTAAAACCTTGACTCACAATTATTTTTTACATAGAGCAATTAAAAATCCTATGTACCCCCAAAATAGTACCAATAAATCTGGCCCCTTATCCATTAGTTTCCAAAATGGGGTCACTTTTTGGGAGTTTCTACTGTAAGGGTGCATCAGGGGGGCTTCAAATGGGACATGGCATCTAAAAACCAGTTCAGTTGTTTGGTTGTTAACCTTCGATGTGTTTAAAGAAAAAATTGTTAAAGGAAAATCTGCCCAAAAAGGTAAATTAAAAAATTTGATCTCCATTTTCCTTTAATTCTTGTGGAACACCTAAATGGTTAACAAAGTTAGTAAAATCAGTTTTGAGTAGCTTGAGGGGTGTAGTTTCTACAATGGGGTCATTCATAGGAGGGGTTTTACTATGTAAGCCATACAAAGTGACTTCCGACCTGAACTGGTCCTTAAATAGTGGGTTTTGGCAATTTTCTTAAAAATTTCAAGAATTGTTTCTAAACTTCTAAACCTTGTAACTAGAGTTGAGCGGACACCTGGATGTTCGGGTTCAACGGGTTCGGCCGAACCTCGGAAAAAAGTTTGAGTTCGGGACCCGAACTTGACCCGAACTTGACCCCGAACCCGAACCCGAACCCCATTGAAGTCAATGGGGACCTGAACTTTTGAGCACTAAAATGGCTGTAAAAATGTGATGGAAAGAGCTAGAGGGCTGCAAATGTCGTCAAAATGTGGTTAAGAGCATGGTAAGTGCTCTGCAAACAAATGTGGATAGGGAAATGACTTAAAATAACATAAAATAGGGAAAAGCTATTGAGGGGCAAATGTTGGCCAAAATAGTATAGCGGAAATGTGGGACAAATTATTGAAGTGCAAATGTGGTACAACTTGTTTAAGTTTAAGCATTGAATCAAAGGAGGTGGCGCGTGTCAATGAAAGAAGCATTTCAGAAATTTTATTCCCTGTCACCTAGGCAGAGCAGGGGTTTATTCACGTCTAAAATTGTATAATGTCAACCCAAGAATGTAACAGAAAAATTACAGAAATTTATTAACCTGTCTACTTGGTAGAGCAGGGGTCTATGACAGAAAACAATTGTTTATTGTCACCCAAAAATGTAAAATAAAAATTATTGAAATTTATTAAGCTGTCAACTAGGTAGAGAAGGGGTATATTACGCCCAAAAATTGGTGAATTTGACACTAAAATGTAGCTGACAAATGTTATTTTATTTTTTACCGGTCTAATATGTATATCAGTGGTACATCACACTGAATTTCACCAGAAAATGTAACTGCCATTTTTTATTTTTTATTTTTTTTACCTGTCTACTAGTTATAGCAGTGGTACTTCACACCCAAAAATTTGTGAATTTCACCATAAAATGTAAGAGACAATTTTTTTTATTGTTTAACCCGTTTACTAGGTATAGCAGTGGTACTTCACACCCAAAAATTGTTGAATTTCAACTGAAAATGTAACTGACAAATATATTTTTGTTGTTAACCGGCCTACTAGGTATAGCAGTGGTACTATACATCCAAAAATTTGTGAATTTCACCCGAAAATGTAAATGACAATTATATTTATTTTTTAAATGGCCTACTAGGTATAGCAGTGGTAGTATACACCCAAAAATTTGTTAATTTCACCCTAAAATGTAAATAACAATTTTTTTTAATTTTTTACCGGCCTACTAGGTATAGCAGTGGTACTATACACCCAAAAATTGCTGAATTTCACCAGAAAATGTAACTGACAAAGTAGTTAAATGATATAAAATAAAATACGTACAAATAAATAAATACATTTTATTTATGAGGTGGAGTTCCATATGGAGTAGGAGTTTGAGGAGGGGGTGGACGTAGCGGTGTAGGTGGAAGCGGCGGTGGAGGAAGACGAGGTAGCCAACACAGATTTTTGGTTTTAATTTTATTTATTTTTTATTCGGGTACACTCTAAAAGAGTGTGAAATTTCCAAAATACAAGAATGAGCAATTACGCTGCAGTATAACAATGGCTGGTTAGTATAGGTATACAAGTCTATTCTGCACAAGGTACGGACAAGTCCTGAGGGATCCATGCCTGGTTCATTTTAATGAACGTGAGCTTGTCCACATTGGCTGTGGACTGGCGGCTGCGCTTGTCTGTGATGACGTCCCCTGCCATGCTAAACACACGTTTAGATAATATACTGGCTTCAGGGCAGGCCAGCACCTCCAAGGCGTAAAGGCCAAGCTCAGGCCATGTGCCCAATTTGAAGACCCAGAAGTTGAAGGGGGCAGACCCGTCATTCAGTACGTGTAGGCGTGTGCACACATACTGTTCCACCATGTTGGTGAAATGCTGCCTCCTGCTAAGACGTTCCATATCAGCTGGTGGTGCTGTTTGTTGTGGCGTACTCACAAAGTTTTTCCACATTTCGGCCATGCTAACACTGCCTTCTGAGGTGCTGGCGGTACCCCAGCTGCGTTGGTGACCTCTTCCTCGTCCTCTGCTTTCGCCTTGTGCTTCCACTGTGCCCCTGCTGTCAGGTGGCAATGCCACCAGCAGCGCGTCTACCAGCGTGCGCTTGTACTCGCGCATCTTGCGATCATGCTCCAGTGACGGAATTAAGGACGGTACGTTGTCCTTGTAACGGGGATCCAGCAGCGTGGCCACCCAGTAATCAGCACAAGTTAGAATGTGGGCAACTTGGCGGTCGTTGCGGAGACACTGCAGCATGTAATCGCTCATGTGTGCCAGGCTGCCCAGAGGCAACGAAAAGCTGTCCTCTGTGGGAGGTGTATTGTCTGTGTCCTCTGTATCCCCCCATCCACGCACCAGTTATGGCCATGAGCTGGTCTGGGTGCCACCCTGCTGTGAACATGGTTCCTCCTCCTCCATCTCCTCCTCCTCATCCTCGTCATCCTTCAGAACTGTGCCCTGGCTGGACAATTGTGTACCTTCGGTTTGTGGGTGCAGGAACCCACCTTCGGAGCCACTTGGGAATGAATGGCCGAAAACTCTACGAAATTATCCCTCTTTCTCCTCCTCCTCCTGTGCAACATCCTCTTCCATCATCGCCAGGAGCGTTTTTTCAAGGAGGCATAGAAGTGGGATAGTAACGCTGAGAACGGCATTATCGGCACTGGCCATGTTGGTGGAGTACTCGAAACAGCGCAACGAGAAACACAGGTCTCACATGGAGGCCCAGTCATTGGTGGTTGAAAGGATTTGGACCTTTCTGGACCTCTACGACCACCTTGGTTTGATGTCACTGACGTCAGAAGAGATATTTCTCAGGTAGCAATAACATAACACACACACAGGTATCACTGAGAAATACTCTAACTTTATTATGCTATCGCTTGGCCGCCTTATATAGGCAGTAGAAAAGTTTGCATAACAACAGCGTTAAACCAATCATAAAAGATAAACATTGGTGCTCGTACACATACTACCGGAACATCCTTATATGGTATGTGTACGTGCAGTAAGTGAAAATAATAGGTTTTAATCAGTCACATATAAGAATGTACGCAGTTGTGCCGAATGACCCTGAATAAGGCAAGAACGTTTGTACTAGTTCTGGGAGATTCCCAGATTCTGTCCTGGGACAGATAAGCGAACCTAACTCACAGAGGGGGAACTTGAAACAATGCGTGGGTGAGATGTTATAACAATTCTTTACATATTTAGAGAAGACAAGATGGAGTCATATTTCTCTTCAGTGGTGAAGTGGTGCTGTTCCGGCGAGCGACTCACCCGTGCGTGCTGCAGCTGAAACCCCACTATCTCCTTCTGCTGCTTGCACAGTCTGGCCAGCATGTGCAAGGTTGAGTTCCACCTTGTGGGAACGTCGCATATGAGGCTGTGAGTGGAGAGGCCGAAGTTACGCTGCAGCGCTGACAGGCGAGCAGCAGCAGGGTGAGAATGCAGAAAACGCGCACAGACGGCCTGCACTTTATGCAGCAGCTCTGACATATTGGGGTAATTTTTAAGGAATCTGTGCACCACCAAATTCAGCACATGCGCCAGGCAAGGGATGTGCATCAAACCGGCTAGTCCCAGAGCTGCTACGAGATTTCTCCCATTATCACACACCACCAGGTCGGGCTTGAGGCTGACTGGCACAAACCACTCATCGGTCTGTTGTTCAAGGCCTGTCCACAGCTCCTGCGCGGTGGGGTTTTTTAAAACAGCCTGCTGTCGTTTACCCCTGGCTGTGCTGAAGTTGGTGGTGAAGGTGTTACGCTGACCGGATGAGGAGCTGGTAAAGGATGAGGAAGCAGAGTAGGAGGAGGAAGCAACAGGAGGCAAACTGAAGCGCCCTGCAATCCTCGGTGGTGGAAGGACATGCGCCAAACTGCTATCCGCCTCAGGCCCAGCCGCCACTGCATGTACCCAGTGTGCTGTTATGGAGATATAACGGCCCTGACCGTGCTTACTGGTCCACGTATCCGTAGTCAGTTGCACCTTGCCACAGATGGCGTTGCGCAGTGCACACCTGATTTTGTCCCCTACTTGTTTGTGCAGGGAAGGGATGGCTCGCCTGGAAAAGTAGTGGTGGCTGGGCACGACTTACTGTGGGACAGCCAACGCCATAAGGCCCTTAAAACTATCCGTCTCCACCAGACGGAATGACAGCTTTTCAAAGGCCAGTAATTTAGAAATGCTAACATTCAGGGCTAGGGATCGCGGGTGTGTAGGGGGGTACTTCCTCTTCCTCTCCAGCGTTTGGGAGATGGAGAGCTGAACGCTTCCGTGGGACATTGTGGAGCTGCTTGGTGACCCAGGTGTTGGTGTTGCTGGCAGATCCTCTGTTTGTGGGGTGGCAGGTGGCACTGTCACTCCAGAGGTGGATGAAGAGGCCGAGACTGCAGCAGAAGAGGAAGCAGGAGGAGCCAGAGACCTTTCTTGGTTTTTGAGGTGTCTACTCCACTGCAGCTCGTGCTTTGCACTTAAATGGCTGTAAAAATGTGATGGAAAGGGCTAGAGGGCTGCAAATGTCGTCAAAATGTGGTTAAGAGCATGGTAAGTGCTCTGCAAACAAATGTGGATAGGGAAATGACTTAAAATAACATAAAATAGGGAAAAGCTATTGAGGGGCAAATGTTGGCCAAAATAGTATAGCGGAAATGTGGGACAAATTATTGAAGTGCAAATGTGGTACAACTTGTTTAAGTTTAAGCATTGAATCAAAGGATGTGGCGCGTGTCAATGAAAGAAGCATTTCAGAAATTTTATTTCCTGTCACCTATGCAGAGCAGGGGTTTATTCACGTCTAAAATTGTATAATGTCAACCCAAGAATGTAACAGAAAAATTACAGAAATTTATTAACCTGTCTACTTGGTAGAGTAGGGGTCTATGACAGAAAACAATTGTTTATTGTCACCCAAAAATGTAAAATAAAAATTATTGAAATTTATTAAGCTGTCAACTAGGTAGAGAAGGGGTATATTACACCCAAAAATTGGTGAATTTGACACTAAAATGTAGCTGACAAATGTTATTTTATTTTTTACCGGTCTAATATGTATATCAGTGGTACATCACACTGAATTTCACCAGAAAATGTAACTGCCATTTTTTATTTTTTATTTTTTTTACCTGTCTACTAGTTATAGCAGTGGTACTTCACACCAAAAAATTGCTGAATTTCACCAGAAAATGTAACTGACAATTTTTTATTTTTTTTTGTTAACCGGCCTACTAGATATAGCAGTGGTACATCACACCCAAAAATTTGTGAATTTCACCATAAAATGTAAGAGACAGGTTGAGAACGTTTATGCCTCGCTTCAGGCTCTGATTGCACAACGTGCAAACCACTCGTGTCTTGTCGTCAGCACATTGTCTGAAGAACTGCCACGCCAGGGAACTCATTGGAGCTGGCTTTGGTGTGCTCGGTCCATTGCTGCGGTGGGCAGTAGCAGGCGTACTGTCTAGAGGATGGCCGCTCCGCTTTTGCACCCTGCTCCCTTCTCTGCTGTGCTGGTGGCTCTGTACGACCACCGCCTCTTCCTCCGAACTACACAGGTCACTCGCATGACCTTGATTCCATGTGGGGTCGAGGACCTCATCGTCCTCCACATCATCTTCCACCCAGTCTTCACCCCTGCCTTCCTTGTCGGTCTGCACACTTTCGAAAGCCCTAGCAGTTGGCACCTGTGTTTCGTCATCAACCGAGACGTGCTGCGATGGTCCTCCCATGTACTCATCTTGAAAAATAAGTGGTTGGGCATCGGTGCACTCAATCTCTTTCACTTCTGGGGCAGGGCTAGGTGGGTGGCCCTAGGAAACCCTGCTAACAGAGTCATCAAAAAGCAGAAGAGACTGCTGCATGACTTGGGGCTCAGACTGCTTGGCTGATTTGCAAGGGAGTGAGGTGAAAGACCTATGGACATCGGCTGCAGGTGCCAACTGTGGTCTTTCAGCAGGAGACTGGGTGGGAGACAATGTGAAGGAACTGGATCCACTGTCAGCAACCCAATCTACTATCGCCTGTACTTGTTCATGCCTCAACATTCGTAGAGCCGCATTAGGCCTGAACAAATACCGCTGCAGGTTCTGTCGCCTACTCGCACCTGAGGAAAGGGTTTCACTTGTGCGTGTAGCTGGCACAGATCGACCATGTCCTCTCCCTGCAACAGGAGCTCCACCAGCAGCACCACGACCTGGGCCATGTCCCTTATTTGACGCTCTCCTCATATTTTTCGAATTTAGGATCTTGCCCTAAATGGGTGTTTTTTTTAATAGTAGAATAGAACGACAGTATGTAAAGGGTGTATCTCACATGGCCTGAACCAGACTAGGCCTCAATGAAAGATTTCTTTGCCCAAAATGGCTGTATTTCAAATGCCTGAATCAAACCCCTGTATGTAAAGGGTGTATCTCACACGGCCTGACCCACTGTAGGCCTCAATTAAAGATTTATTTGCCCAAAATTGCTGTATTTCAAATGCCTGAATAAAACCCCTGTATGCAAAGGGTGTATCTCACACGGCCTGAACCACTGTAGGCCTCAATTAAAGATTTCTTTGCCTAAAATGGCTGTATTTCAAATGTCTGAATCAAACCCCTGTATGTAAAAGGTGTATCTCACACGGCCTGACCCACTGTAGGCCTCAATTAAAGATTTCTTTGCACAAAATAGCTGTATTTTATATGCCTGAATCAAACCCCTGTATGTAAAGGGTGTATATCACACGGCCTGAACCACTGTAGGCCTGAATTAAATATTGGTGCACCAAATGGCGGTATTTCAAATTTCAGAATCTAACCCAAATGTATTAAGGGTGTATCTCACAATGACTCATGCAGCAAAGGCTGCCAAATAAACTTTTTTTGCCCAAACGGGTGTTTGTTTAATAACTCAATATGGCAGCAGTATATAACCCAGGAATTTCCAACGTGCTTATGCTGCAAGGCCTGAAATATTGTGTATTTTGACCCAAAAAGGGTGTTTTATTAATGAAAGAATATAAGCCCTGTATATACAGGGTGTATCTCACATGGTCTGACCCACTGTAGGCCTGAATTAAAGATTGGTGCACCAAATGGCGGTATTTCAAATCTCTGAATCTAACCCAAATGTATTAAGGGTGTATCTCACAATGACATCTGCATCAAAGGCTGACAACTAAATTTTTTTTGCCCTAAATTTGACAGCAGTATATAAGCCTGTAATTTCACACGTGCTGATGCTGCAAGGCCTGAAAATAGTGGTTTTTGGCAAAAAAGTGTGTTTTTAAAACCACAGAAAATGATGGGTGTATTTCTAGCTTAAATTGCACACTGACTAATCCAGATGTTGTATATTGCCCAAAAAGTTTGTTTTTTTTGGTAACAGAATATGAGAGCTGTATATATTAAACTTAAAGAGGACCTTTCACTAGGATAAAACATCTAAACTAACTATACAGACATGGAGAGAGGCGCCCAGGGATCCCCCTGCACTTACTGTTATCCCCGGGCGCCGCTCCGTTCTCCCGTTATAGCCTCCGGTATCTTTATAGTTAGGCTCCACCCAGGGGAACCTCCAGGCGTCTCATTCTCCCATGCTGTTGCGCTGGCCAATCGCAGCGCTCAGCTCATAGCCTGAGAGGCTTTTTTTTCTCTCAGGCTATGAGCTGAGCGCTGCGATTGGCCAGCGCTACAGCATGGGAGAAGGAGACCGCTGCAGGTTCCCCTGGGTGGAGCCTAACTATGAAGATACCGGAGGCTATAACGGGAGAACGGAGCGGCGCCCGGGGATAACAGTAAGTACAGGGGGATCCCTGGGCGCCGCTCTCCATGTCTGTATAGTTAGTTTAGATGTTTTATTTTAGTGAAAGGTCCTCTTTAAATTTAACACTTGCAGATCAGAAAAATAGTGATTTTTGTCTAAAAAGTGTGTTTTTAAAACCCCAGAAAATGATGGCTTTATTTCTAGCTTAAATTGCACACTGACTGATCCAGATGTTGTATATTGCCCAAAAAAATTGCATTTTCAATGTCCCAAAAGCTCAGATGGGGCACTGAGCTTGCATAAAATGGCCGCCGCCACCGCCACCTACCTAACTGACTTATTAAAGTTATTTTTTTTCGGTCACTGGGCTCAGGGCAGCATAAAAAAATTGTGCCCTGCACCCACAAAACACAATGTATGTAGATCGCTGAGTTAGATTCAGATTATGAGCAAAGAGTCTCTCCTATTCTCTCCCTGAGATCACCAGCAGCATCCTCTCCCTACACTAAGCACAGCAGAGTGACGTGCAGCGCTACGTGACTCCAGCTTATATAGAAGCTGGGTCACATCCTACACTGGCCAATCACAGCCATGCCATTAATAGGCATGGCTGTGATGGCTTCTAAGGTCAGACAGTTAACCGCTTGTTGATTGGCTGCTCTGCAGCCTTTCAAAAAGCGCCAAGAAATCGCCGAACACCGAACCTAAACCCGAACTTTTACTGAAATGTTCGGATTCGAGTCTGGGGTCCAAAAATCCTAAAGTTCGGTACGAACCCGAACTTTGCAGTTCGGGTTTGCTCAACCCTACTTGTAACGTCCTAAAAAAAAAATGACATTTACAAAATGATGAAAACATAAAGTAGACATATGGTTAATGTTAATTAATTAATATTTTATGAGTTATCACTTTCTGCTTTAAAAGCAGAGAAATTGAAATTTTGAAAACTGCTAATTTTTCTACATTTTTGGTAAATTTGGGATTTTTTCATAAAAAAAGGTGAAATATATTGACTAAAATTTATGACTATCATGAAGTACAATGTGTCACGAGAAAAAAATCTCTGAATGTCTTGGATAAGTAAAAGTTTTCCAAAGCTATTACCACATAAAGTGACATATGTCAGGTCCCCAAAGTTTAGGTCCCCATTGACTTCAATAGGGTTCGGGTTTGGGTTCGAGTTCAGGTCAAGTTTGGGTCCCGAACCTGAACTTTGACCTGAAGTTCGGCCGAACCAGGCAAACCCGAACATCCACGGGTCCGCTCTTCCCTAATGAAAAAACATTGAATCAGCCTTCTTTATTTTTTTCTGTAATGTAATTCACCATATGGGCTAACTTTTTTAAATATTTTAATAGCACGTGCGTTTTCGCATGCGGCGATACCCGTGATGTTATTTATTTATTTTTGTTTATTTTTATTTTTGGGGAAAGGGGGTGATTACAATTTTTATATTTTTTTATATTTTAAAAACGTTTTTCCTTTTCTTTTTTTTTTAGCTCTCCAAGTGGATAACAACTTGCAATCATCAGATTGCAACTTATCCAGAGTAATGGAAATTTCTCCATTATTCTGTATAGAAATCACTATATCACAGTTCAGTGATGCCACCTAGTGGCCTGGACTGGGATATATTACCAGTTCACCACAAAAAAATCGCTATAGGTCATCCACAGAATTAACAGCCAGATTAATTATTATCTTTTTGTGTCAGGGGTGCAAAGCTGGTCTATTGCCCCCACAAATATTCACCATAGGTCACCCACAGAATAAATAGCCAGATGAAATTCCTAACACTCTCCCTCCATTTTGGGGTCTAGAGGGGATATGACGTGATTGATGTGAAAAATGAAAATGCGACATCATATACCATATGACAATCCATTTACACTCACCTAAAGAATTATTAGGAACACCATACTAATACAGTGTTGGACCCCCTTTTGCCTTCAGAACTGCCTTAATTCTACGTGGCATTGATTCAACAAGGTGCTGATAGCATTCTTTAGAAATGTTGGCCCATATTGATACGATAGCATCTTGCAGTTGATGGAGATTTGAGGGATGCACATCCAGGGCACGAAGCTCCCGTTCCACCACATCCCAAAGACGCTCTACTGGGTTGAGATCTGGTGACTGTGGGGGCCATTTTAGTACAGTGAACTCATTGTCATGTTCAAGAAACCAATTTGAAATGATTCAAGCTTTGTGACATGGTGCATTATCCTGCTGGAAGTAGCCATCAGAGGATGGATACATGTTCTCATTCTGTTTACGCCAAATTCGGACTCTACCATTTGAATGTCTCAACAGAAA
The DNA here is from genome assembly GCF_905171765.1 of Bufo bufo. NCBI lineage: Eukaryota > Metazoa > Chordata > Amphibia > Anura > Bufonidae > Bufo > Bufo bufo. The sequence goes on along the minus strand of NC_053392.1, from coordinate 257,816,292 downwards.
TCGAGACTCATCAGACCAGGCAACATTTTTCCAGTCTTCAACAGTCCAATTTTGGTGAGCTTGTGCAAATTGTAGCCTCTTTTTCCTATTTGCAGTGGAGATGAGTGGTACACGGTGGGGTCTTCTGCTGTTGTAGCCCATCCGCCTCAAGGTTGTGCGTGTTGCAGCTTCACAAATGCTTTGCTGCATACCTGGGTTGTAACGAGTGGTTATTTCAGTCAACGTTGCTCTTCTATCAGCTTGATTCAGTCGGCCCATTCTCCTCTGACTTCCTGCATCCACAAGGCATTTTTGCCCCCACAGGACTGCCGCATACTGGATGTTTTTCCCTTTTCACACCATTCTTTGTAAACCCTAGAAATGGTTGTGCGTGAAAATCCCAGTAACTGAGCAGATTGTGAAATACTCAGACCGGCCCGTCTGGCACCAACAACCATGCCACGCTCAAAATTGCCTAAATCACCTTTCTTTCCCATTCTGACATTCAGTTTGGAGTTCAGGAGATTGTCTTGACCAGGACCACCCCCCTAAATGCATTGAAGAAACTGCCATGTGATTGGTTGACTAGATAATTGCATTAATGAGAAATAAAACAGGTGTTCCTAATAATTCTTTAGGTGAGTGTATAACCAGCCTTGTACCTCATAGGGAACCAGAGATCTCCCCATTCATTGCTCCAATTGTTCTGCTAGATTTTCTTCAGGCTGGCAGCTCAGGGGACATTTCCTGTAGTTTTTTCCTGTAACTAGCAGTTGAAGATGTAAACTGAGAGTGTGCGACCACCTCAGTGTGGTGGAGAAAAAAATAAGGAAAAAAACAGCAGGTGGTGCTATACAGATACATTTTATTGAATAGCTCATTGGCCATACTACATTTTTTATTACATGCAGTCACAAAGTATTCAGATTCAGGTGCTTGTTTGAAAAATATACAACATGTTTCATGGAACAACCCTTTAAGTACCTAGACCAATTACGCATGTGTCAAATTTTTAGAGTGTGTCCTCTGCTCGCTAAAGTAAAGCATGGCAGATGTTCAATCATTGAGAATTGATACATATCACTCCTGATTCACCCAGTAATATGATGGTTTGGCTTTTACTTGATGTTATGTATAATGTTGGTATATCTATGCTTGGTTATGACATACAACATTCTTAGCCAAACAGGTATAGTGTTTAGTTCACTGTAGAAAGAAATAATGATTTTTTTATATCTTTTATACCATAAATGTTGCCTTCCTTTAGTGAAGCCATAGGGGAGTGCCTATCCAGCCACCCTCCATGGTGACACAATGTGTCAGAAACCTAAAAATTCAAATAATGTACCTCTTTTAACTCATTCTGACCAGGTGAATAAGTTCATTGTACAGAACGATGTGAACATTCTTAAAAAATGACTTTTCCTTTGTAAAATAGGCATGGTTTTTGTTGAACAATAGTCATTTACTAAACAGCCAAATATCAGAGCAATATGTAAATGGCATTATGCCACTTCTTTCTTTTTCTTCTTACAATTGAAAAAGTGACAAAAGTATTTTCTTAATCTTGTTTTCATTTTTAATTGTACAGATGCCACCATATTGTAGCACTACAGATGGATACTGCGCTACCATATGCTTCGTATCCAAAGCTCATGCACTGAATATGTTCCCATTTTAACTACAGTATTTAGAATACATAGATTGCATACTGAATTTTCTTTGAATTCACATAGAAGAAAATAATCTATGAATATAGCAGGTGGCAATTTTGTTTTTTTAAACGTTTGAGACTGAAGGTGCTATTCATTTTTGCTTAATAAGTAGCTGTAAAAGTGATTGTATTAGACTGAGAAAAAGGGACTGCCTTTTAGTCCTGAAAAATAACCATTCTTGTTCATGGGCTGTATCTAATATTCATTCAGTGGGGCTGTTTCTAGAAAACAGCCTTAGGAGTGAGTGGCCTTTTCTGCTGCAGAGGCCACATCACCCTGCAGCAGAGTCGTTCTCCCCATACAGGCCAAACTATCAATTTCCCCATTCTCCAATCCGACTTCTCTCTTTCCTCACTCAGTTCAGGATGCCTCAACAGATGTGATGGCTCCATGTGTAGTCTGTTGGGAATGGGAAGCAGTAATTGCTTCCTCTCACTTGTCAGGATCTGCCACTGCCTTTGGTAAAAACCAAATTGTTGATCGCTCACGTAGGGCAGTTTTGGGTGCTGCACTTCCTGCAGAGTGGCTCAGCAGTTCTCCAAACAGGGCAATTCCTTCCATACTGTACCTCCCCTACTCTATATAGTATAGGGAACTGTGACTGAAAATAGGCTACCAATGTTTGTAACCTAGGCTTAGGTCATCTATCTATCTATCTATCTATCTATCTATCTATCTATCTATCTATCTATCTATCTATCTATCTATCTATCTATCTATCTACCTATCTATCTACAGAATCTATCTATTTAATATCTATGTAATTACCTATCTATAGTATCTATCTACAGTATCTATCTATTTATTATATATCTATCTAATAATCTAGAAAAAGCAAAAACAATCAGCAGCACTCTATAAGATGCCGGGTGCAAATCCACCAATGTTCCTGGACACAGAACAACACCAATAGAAATGACGAAAAACGGGCAGCACTCCGGACTTGTGGAAATTCAGTGATGTTTATTCAGTGCAATGCAGCATTTCAGCCCTCACAATGGAGCCTTTGTCAAGCTAATGAACTAGTGCTCTCAACATATTTAAATAGGTGGTTCTCATTATAATTACATAATTGCTCATTAAAACATATTTCACAAATATCAGTACAAAACATGATTATACAGATCATTAAATTACATCGGTGTACATGAATCATCTTTATATCAACATGGTATATATATAGTGGAAAACCAACTTTACCACATGCCCAAATCTGTGTTAAATACACAAATATTTACCAATTGCCTCATAAAGTGCAGCTGTGCTAAATTGTGTTAAAGTACATATCAATTTAGAAAAATTAAAAGAGGGACAAACCCACAACATGAGACTCCACACTGCGATCCGGTATTGGCGTCCCCTGGCGTCCATTGCGCAGGCGCCAGTCTGCATCATTAAATCGCGAGATCCCGTTGCGTCCCGCGCATGCGCATAGAACGCTCAAACTCGTACCTATACGCAGTCGCCGGGACGCACACTAGGCTCGCGAGTCCTCCCCATTTCTCGCGCATGCGCTTTGCGCGGCTGTAAGAAACACGACATCCCAGCAGTATCACACTGCTGCGCATGTACCGAGGGGCGGAGACCAATGCTGTCGTCACTAAGTGACCATGGGGGGCGGAGATCAATGTTGTCGTCACTATGTGACCATAGTAACGATATTTGTATGCGGAAATCGGGAACAGTGGCCATCTGGGGACAGGCGATGTACCTGGAAATATGCACTCAGATGAATCCCGTGCACAATCTCCAGCGTCACAAGGAACCTAGACCATATCATAGCCAGGCTCCCGTAACAACATCCCCGTCTCCTATGGTCATATTGGGGACGGTGTGGAGGAGAATGTCTATCACAGGTACACGCAGCCATCTCTGGGTGCATGCACCTGTGGGAAACAGGAGACAGGGCACTCTCGTGTCCCATGTCACCTGCTCCTACATCCATCAACCACACCTAACCTCCTCTGTCCCATCAACATCACCGCAAAATTCCTGACATGAATGTCATGCAATTCATTGGTCTCAGATCCTAAGTCATGAAAAAGAGAAAATATATAAATGGAGAGATATGTGCAGAAAGTGAAAAATACATTCAAAGGACATATACAGTGATCGCAAGGGGATCCCATGTTGGGCGTTGTCCTCTCAATTGAAATCAAATTCTCCATCATGATAATCTATAGAAAAGGAAGACAAAAAAAGGGAAAATAAATAGAGAGCACAATCCTAACCCACACATTCTCAGATAGAAGACACGTATCCCACCGGCGCCCAGCTAAGTCACCCTAAAATCAACATTGAGTCCGCGGGGTTTTAGGGTTTGCAATTGGAAAATCCAATATAGTTCCCGCTGCTTCAGCATCACTGACCTATCACCCCCCCGTCGTGGCATGGCGATCTGGTCAATGACCCTGAAGCGCAGGTCTTTTTCAGTATGTAATGCTTCCGTGAAATGTTTGGACACCGGTAAATCTAGTCTCTTCTTCCTAATGGTGTACCTATGATGATTCAATCTTGTCTTGACATCCCATGTAGTCTCCCCTACATAAAGGAGATGACAGGGGCACTCCAACAAGTATACTACATAGGAGGAGTCACAGGTCAAGTGATGTTTAATCATATACTCCTCTCCTGTCTGTGGGTGCACAAAATGTGCACCCCTTAACATGAGTGGGCAATTCACACACCCATGACAAGGAAAACAACCCTTTCTGGATGCACCAAAGTATGTACTGAATGCAATCTTTTTAGTCCCGATGTCAGCCCGTACAAGATGATCTTTAATATTGCGTGTACGTTTATGAGACATCATTGGAGGGTTGGCAAATTCGGGAATGTTTCTGAAGTTACTGCCCAATATGGGCCAATGTCCCTTCAAAATATTACCGATTTTGTCACTCAGGGGTGAGAACCGGGTTATAAACGGGATACGTTTGGTGTCCTTTACCTCATTCGTCCCCTTTTCCAAGAGGGTTTTCCTAGGCTGTTGCATAGCCCTCGCCTTATGTTGTTCTATCAGTTTCTTAGGGTATCCCCTTTTGATAAATTTTTCACCCATTGTGGTGAGTCTATCAATGGTATCTTCTTCACCCTGTACTATCCTCCTGACCCTAAGCAGCTGGCTATAGGGTAATGATCTCACCATGCTCCTGGGATGACAACTGTTGTATTGAAGCAGTGTGTTTTTATCAGTTTTTTTAGTAAAAAGATCCGTGTGTAGAGAGTCTCCTCGTCTACACACTGTCACATCAAGGAACTCGATATGGGTTTCAGAAAAAACCAATGTGAATTTGACCTCAGGGTCAATCCCATTGAGGAAGTCACCAAATTGATGTAACCCCTCAATGGAACCTGTCCACAACAGGAAGATGTCGTCTATGTAACGCCACCACCCCAGCACTTGTCTGAAGTGGTGGCTAACATAGACGTACATCTCCTCTAGATGGGCCATATAAATGTTCGCGTAATTGGGCGCCACATTTGAGCCCATTGCGGTACCACGCAATTGGATAAAGAACTCATCCTGAAACAAAAAATAGTTACAGGTGAGCACAATATCCAATAGCGTGGTCAGAAACTCTCTACATTCCATGGAGTATGGTGAATCAGCCAGACAATTTCTGACTGCATCCACCCCCCTCACATGTGAGATGGATGTGTACAGACTCACAACATCAAATGATGCTAAAATGACATGTGCCGGGAGCTGTACATTGCTGATTTCATTAAGGAAGTGTGTAGTATCCCTTATGTATGACTTGGCTTTCACAACATAAGGTGACAGTATCCTGTCCAAAAAGATGGCAATCTGAGAAAACGGTGAACCAATGCCCGATACTATGGGCCGGCCGGGTGGAGAAACCAATGACTTGTGGATTTTTGGTAGAACATATATTACCGGAGTTCTTGGCCGTTCCACATAGAGAAAAGAATGCAACTTATCATCAATTACACCCTCCTCCCTAGCGGAATCCAGGACCCTACGGATTTTCTTAAGAAATTCAAACTTAGGGTCACCTGGAAGCCTACGGTAAACGTTTTCATCATTCAACTGGCGATATATCTCATCCACATAGTCAGTTGTGTTCATAACCACCACAGCCCCACCCTTGTCTGCCGGTTTAATGGTCAGACAAGGGTTAGTGGAGAGTTCCTTCAGGGCTTTGGTCTCCTCTGCTTTCATATTTCTCTTTACACAAATCCCTTCAACCCCTGATGCTTTCAAGGTCTCTAAATCTAACCTAACTGCATTAATAAACGTATCCACGGCCACATGATTAACAACAGGTGTGAAATCACTTTTAAGGTGAAGTTGTACATCATTAAGTGTAAGTTCTGAACCGCTATTGGACCCAGCTGCTGGGACCTCAGTGGACTGTTTATTGAACCAGATCTTCAACTTAATGGCTCTAAAAAATCTATACAGATCAAGCTCTAATTGGAACCAATCGATGTTCCTAAATGGGCAAAAAGAAAGTCCTTTCTCCAAAACAGACAATTGTATAGGAGTAAGTACAATAGATGATATATTTACCACAGTTGTCTCTTCCGCATGGTTCTTTGCGGTTTCATCTGCCCTGCTTTTACGCCACCTCTGTTGTCTCCTCCCACCTCGTCTGGTCCGGTGGGATCTGGACCCAGACCTAAAAAAGAGGTAGTTGCAGTAGGGGTGTCAGCGCCAGATGCTGTGGTCATATCTGGAAGATTATCCATTTCTGGAACTGTAAGGTCAGCCCTTCGATTGGAATGTCCCGTTTTTTTGCTCCCAGGGGAGGGTCGTTCCATCCTCTTGAGGCCTTTTTTAACAGTCCTCTGTCCCCCTTGCCAGCTATATACAAATCCGGTAGTGTAATCTTCCATATCCCTTTGCCATTTTTTTCTCTTTGTGGACTGTAGATCTTGCTTCAGTTTCTCCAAATATATATTGCAATTGCTAAAGTATTTCTCTGCATCCTCTGGAGTTAAAGCTGCTCTCAACTCTCCTTCCGTTTGTTCCAGACTTGTTCTCAGAGTGTGAATCTCTTTTTGTAGATACTCAACATTTAATAAGATAATGTCCAGAGAATATTTATTTGAGATCTGTGCAAACCGTGCACAGAAATCCGGATTATTGGGAAAAAAATCAGGTCTCAATATTGACCGCATGCCCCTCGGAATCCGGTGTGCATGATGATATTCACTAAGCGTGATTACATGCAAATCCAAATTAATGCACCTTTTAGAGTATAGTTCATACCTTTTCTTGAGATCTGGTATTGACGGAGTTGATAGGAAGGCGACATCCCTCATGGCACCTTGTAAGATACGTGTCTCATCCTCCTGTGTATAGGAAAAGATGTCCGGGTATACACATCCTGTAGCTTGATTCATATTTCAATAATCTATCTAATCTATCTATCTATCTATCTATCTATCTATCTATCTATCTATCTATCTATCTATCTATCTATCTATCTATCATCTATTTATCTATCCACCAATCTTTATTATCTATCTACAGTATCTATCTATCTATCTATCTATCTATCTATCTATCTATCCATCCCATATACTATCTATCGATCTCATATCTATCTATCTATCTATCTATCTATCATATATCTATTCTCTATCTATCATATATATATATATTTGTGGTCAGGGCACTGACGGGAGAACGTAACTCCTACCTGTTGATGTATAAATAAAGCGGTTAGATTTGTGCCGAAACCGTGCCGTTGTGGGGATACCTGAAGGAGGGCATCCCCTTGGTGTGAGAAACTGAGGCTGAGGGTGGGTAGGGTGGGACTGTTGAGACGACGTTCGTGGAGGGAGGGGGCATGCTGCCCTGATATAGGCAGCAGTGCCCCTCCCACAAATAAAGGCCAATGAATCGGCCTTAAAACTTGTGGTCAGGGCACTGACGGAAGAATGTAACTCTTACCTATTGATGTAAGACTAAAGCGGTTAGATTTGTGCCAAAACTGAGCCGTTGTGGGGATACCTGAAGGAGGCCAAAAATAAACAACACATTTCTTTCAAGACAACTTTATAATTCCAAATTACAACACCAAACTTTGAAAAGCATGAGACATTTCGGAATTCGGGTGAGGTATATATCCGTTAAAACAAGAGGAACGCCAGCGACCTAGTCTCTTGATGATATGCGCTGGCACTTGATTTTTTGATGCGGCAGATGCCGCTCCTATCCGAAAAGAATGCCCGGATACTGAGGTCGGGTCTATTCCAAGGTTAGCCAACAATACACGAATGTGGGTTATGAATTTGGGGCAGGTGAGGTGAGTATTGTTGAGGGGCAGCAACGGGCTATCGGGCAGTTTCTCATTTAACACGGTCAATAGCTGTTGGAGAACGTGAACGGGGCACCAACGATGTGTGGTAGGAAAATATGACGCCTGAGATGTCTTAGTGGTAACTAGCGAGAGTATAAAACCGTCTCTGGTAGCGTTGAGCTGTCTGACGGTGACAAACCTATCACTGTTAGGAGGGGAAGTGAACTCTCCCGTTCTCAAGAAACCGTAAAAGGCCAAGTACATGGCCGCTTTTACCACTAAACTCTGCTGGGCACCGAAAGGTTCTCTGTCCAGCATGTCGGACAGATCACGGAAAACCTGGCCATTAATGGGTTGCCGGCAAGTGCGTCTCTCACTGTTACATTTGGTGAGACCCTTCAGAGTGGCTTTGATGGCATGGATAGAAAACTGAGCCGTTGTGGGGTGACTCATGGCTCTGAAATGCTGGACTCCCGCGAGGTAGGACTTGACCGTGGAGTGTGATAATTTCAAATCGGTGTGACAGTAACCAATGAATGCTAGAATGTACTCAACAAACTCTGTGTTGCCTTGAGGGAATTTGTCCTGGAATTTGCGAAAAGCTCCCCAACCTGTCTGATAGGCCCTAGCAGTATTAGGCGAGAGGGATTTGGCTAACAACGAACGAGCCGTGGCCAGATGAGCATCTAGATTAGGGTCAGGGAAGCGTACGGAGGGACTGTGGCACCGATGACGTCTGCTTCTGGACAAACCTGCGAGAAAAGGGGAACGTTAAATCGAGATAAGGCATCGGCAGCTGTATTGTTGGTCCCGGGGATGCTCGAACATATATAGCGGAATTGGTGTTGTAGGGAAAGAAGAACCAGACGTCTTACAAATAACATAACGTGAGGGGACTTGGACGACCCACTATTCAGGATGTCAACGACTGCGGCATTATCTGAAACAAATGATACTGTTTGGCCAAGCCAATCTTGACCACAAACATGGGCAGCTGCTACTATGGGATAAAGTTCAAAAATTGCTGAAGTGTGAAAGAAACCTGGTATAGAGCTGACTTCTTTCGGCCACTTGTCTGCTAGCCAGTGGGTGCCAAAAATAGCGGCAAAGCCTGTATTTGCGGCGGCATCAGAAAAAACTACAGGAGAGTTGTTGGATATTTCAGGAATGAAAAGCGAAATGCCATTCCACTGCCAAAGAAAGCGGTCCCACATATTTAAGTCGGCAATGACCAGCTCGTCCAGGTATATGAGGCTATCCTGGGAAGGGGCTGTAGGGAGGAGTGTGAGCAAACGAGAAATTAACGCCCTACCTGGCGGAATGATGTGCATGGCAAAGTTCAGCATGCCTAAGAGAGACTGTAGCTCCACTTTTTTGACCACCCTGGCTAACTTGAAATTGTGTATAACTTCCCTGATCCTGTGTAACTTGTTTTCCGGAAATCTGGCTAGCATATTGTGGGTGTCCAGAATGACACCGAGGAAGGTGATGACTGTGTATGGTCCCTCAACCTTCTTGGGAGACACAGGAACGGCAAGTTGACTAAAATAGTTTAGAAGTGAATGAAGGTCTTTTGTGGTGGAGTCAGGGTGTTCAATAATTAGAGAATCATCTAGGTAGTGGATGACATTACTACAGTGGAATTCATGGACTAGTATCCAGTGGAGAGCTTGGGCTAACTGCTCGAATAACCATGGGCTACGCTTGGAGCCGAAGGTGAGTTTGGATGCAAAATAATAAAGACCCCTCGACTTGACACCATGCCACTGCCACAGAGACGGCTTGATAGGCAGTAATTTGAAGGCATCTGAAATGTCAGCTTTTGACAGGATTGAGCCTAACTGCAATATGATGGCGATGGCCTGGTCTATGGACGAATATCTCACGCTGACTTCTTCTGACGGAATAAGGGAATTTATGCTGGGAATGGAGGAACCATGTGGGGCAGACAGGTCGATAATCAATCTCTCTTTCTTGCTTAATTTACCGGTGACCATGCCTACAGGACTGACCCTCCATCGTTCGAAGGGTGAGGATGAAAAAGGGCCTATCAGGAAACCTTTAACTAACTCTGCTGTGGTCAATTTATCGGAGACATTTGGGTTACTGTCAGCGGATTGTAAATTTTTGCATTCGTGTGTAGATTCTGGGAGGGCAACCATCCCAGTGTGGAAACCGAACGTGAGACCTGTGACTAGGAATTCCACAAAACCTGGGTCATGATGGTAGCCCAAGAACCGTTGTAAGCAACCTACGTTAACGACACACATGTAACTTTTATCCGATTTTAATGAACAGACTGACTTAGAATGGGCTCTGAAGCAGTTAGAACAAATATGCAGCAAACGACACTGACTATAGTTACAGGATGAGTAGTTGAAATCATTGCATATCTGAGACCTGCCTAAAAGTTTGATAGGTCTACCTAACTTGTCTACCATGCCAGAGGAACTCTGCGGTTCAGAGGGCCCGGCAACCGGAACTGTGGAACTGAACTCAGCACTTGGAGCGGCCTTATGACACCATACTGTGGAATGACATATGGATTGACACAGGGAACATGATGGGGCCCTCAGCCCGGCGAAATGCCTGCAAAATATCTCAGTGTCGATATTGGCCCAGTTCGTAAAGAACTGGAATAGACTGAGAGCAGCTGCTGCCTTAGCGGAGAACGAACAGTGGTAGTCATAGAAGGAACTACCCCTGTATTTATGCCCCAGTTCGGTTACTCTAAATAAATACAAATCTAGCTCTTCCCTTCGGTCAGGACGCACTGAGCAGATTACGTCTCTGTACAAAATGAAGGCAAGAACAAACTCTGGTATGGTGAGCTTGCGATTCAGCCTGTGGTCCCGGTCTCTTAGGACCACAGACACATCACCACAAGCAATGACCTTACTTTCTGAAAGATCCCGGGTAGCGATAAGCAAGAATGCAAGATTAACATCCCTACCTTCCAGGATATCTTTCTTTAAATTGGTAGGAACGAAGTGTGCCAGGGTGAAATTGGGCACTGCTACTGTGACACCTGAGCCCCCTGCTGCAGATGTGGAAGGGATGGCTACATCAGTAGTGAGCGGAGTATTAGCAGTACCGCGGGACTCAACCGCTTCCAGTCTGGCTTGGATATCCGAGACGGACGAAGTCAGGTTGTTAAGCATGACATGGATTTGTGCGAGGGAAGTCTGTACTGTGGTCATGGAGACCTATTATTGACGTTGAGGGCACGAGCTAGCGGTGAGCAGATGATATAGTTCAGCTTTTCTGGCAGTAGCGGGAAACGAGACACCCCTTTTTGAAAGTTCCGACATTAACCTGGGGATGGTCCAGCTGCGCAGAAACGGAATACTGACGCGTGTGACATTTTCCCTGCTAGTCGTAGTAATAAAACGTAAATCACGAAGAACCACAACACGGATCCTGAAACAAAAGGAGACGTGAGAACATAGCATACGTGCTAAGGCCAATGCGTGTTGGCACCTGGATGAAAATAACGAGTAGACGGGTATGTGTGAAAAAGCGTCATCATTCCCCCCCCCCTTTTTTTTTACATATATATTATTTTTTATATATATATATATATATATATATATATACACTCACCTAAAAAATTATTATCAACACCTGTTCTATTTCTCATTAATGCAATTATCTAGTCAACCAATCACATGGCAGTTGCTTCAATGCATTTAGGGGGGTGGTCCTGGTCAAGACAATCTCCTGAACTCCAAACTGAATGTCAGAATGGGAAAGAAAGGTGATTTAAGCAATTTTGAGCGTGGCATGGTTGTTGGTGCCAGATGGGCCGGTCTGAGTATTTCACAATCTGCTCAGTTACTGGGATTTTCACGCACAACCATTTCTAGAGTTTACAAAGAATGGTGTGAAAAGGGAAAAACATCCAGTATGCGGCAGTCCTGTGGGCAAAAATGCCTTGTGGATGCTAGAGGTCAGAGGAGAATGGGCCGACTGATTCAAGCTGATAGAAGAGCAACGTTGACTGAAATAACCACTCGTTACAACCGAGGTATGCAGCAAAGCATTTGTGAAGCCACAACACGCACAACCTTGAGGCGGGTGGGCTACAACAGCAGAAGACCCCACCGGGTACCACTCATCTCCACTACAAATAGGAAAAAGAGGCTACAATTTGCACGAGCTCACCAAAATTGGACTGTTGAAGACTGGAAAAATGTTGCCTGGTCTGATGAGTCTCGATTTCTGTTGAGACATTCAAATGGTAGAGTCCAAATTTGGCGTAAACAGAATGAGAACATGTATCCATCCTCTGATGGCTACTTCCAGCAGGATAATGCACCATGTCACAAAGCTCGAATCATTTCAAATTGGTTTCTTGAACATGACAATGAGTTCACTGTACTAAAATGGCCCCCACAGTCACCAGATCTCAACCCAATAGAGCATCTTTGGAATGTGCTGGAACAGGAGCTTCGTGCCCTGGATGTGCATCCCTCAAATCTCCGTCAACTGCAAGATGCTATCCTATCAATATGGGCCAACATTTCTAAAGAATGCTATCAGCACCTTGTTGAATCAATGCCACGTAGAATTAAGGCAGTTCTGAAGGCAAAAGGGGGTCCAACATCATATTAGTATGGTGTTCCTAATAATTCTTCAGGTGAGTGTATATATATATACACATTTGGGATGGTGGTGATACATAGGCGACATCTTCCTCATCTGGTCAGGGTCAGAACAACAATTGTTTAATTTTCACCGGTATCTCAATGGTATCGACGGTGATTTACAGTTCACCATCACCTATTCGGATACCGCCGTACAATTTCTGGACACCAATGTATTATTTTCTAATGGGGCTCTTATTACACAACTCTACACCAAACCAACTGATAGAAATACGATGTTGAGGTATGAGAGCTGCCATCCTCGTAGTATGGTGAAACATTTACCATACTCACAATTCTTGAGGGCAAAGAGGATTGTAACAGATAATATCACTTTGAACAAGACATTAGATGACATGGTTACCAAATTTAGACAGCTAGGTTACCCTAGCAAATTGCTTACTGAACAAAAACACAAAGTTTTGGCAATGGATAGGGATTCCATACTTTAAGGGACTAGAGATAGGAATGTTCAAAGGAGAATTACATTTGTATCAACTTATTCTGAGTTTAGCGGTGAAATCAACAAAATTCTGAAGAGACATTGGCCTATATTAGGCAGTTGTTTGAAAGCGGTACCTGAATTTAGGGTATTAGCTTTGTTTTCATATCGCAGATGTAAAAATATTAGAGATCAGTTAGTGAGAGCGGATGGGGGCCCCAAAACAACTATCAGACAGACGACGTTGGCACCATCGGGCACTGGTTGTTTTCCGTGCTTGCATTGTGTCAATTGCCGCTATGTTTGTAGATCTAGGATATTTGTACACCCCAATACGGGTTGCACATATCCCATTAAGTTCCACCTAACGTGTGATTCTTCTTTTGTAGTATACATATTGTCCTGTCTTGCAGGTTGCTCTATGTAGGTGAAACATCTACAAATTTAAAGACCAGGCTCAACAATCATCGCTACACGATTAGAAAAGGGCGTACAGATTTACCGGTCCCCAGACATTTTGTGTTACATAAGCATAATGAAAAGGACCTCAGATGTTGGATTATAGATCAGATTAAAATGCCACGGAGGGGTGGAGACCGTATATCTCTACTTAAAAAAAGGGAGTTATACTGGATCCAGACCCTAAATAGCTTGCATCCTAATGGATTGAATATAGACTATAGATATGGGGGTATAGTATGAGTATGTGGTGGTTTGCCCTTGGTTACCCTGGTTGTACGTGAAGCGTTCCACCTGTGTTAGACAGGTTCATTGGTTAAAAAATAATGAAGAATATAATTATAATTTTTTTATAACATAGGAATAATAAGGTGTATTATTTATGTCTATTATTCATACTTTTTTATTATTTCAGTTTTTTAGACACTTTCGCACATCTGGGAGAAGGTTTTTTGGATTAGTAATGAGCCTGGACGTTGGATGAAGAGCCCCCAATAAAGTAAAATTTTGCTACAACATCTCATCGGTTTTAAATTTTTAGGTTCCTTTTGCGTGTCCCGCCTGCATTACATGGGGGTAGTCCCCTCCTTGTTTCGATAAGACAATGTTTTGTTTAGTTCAAGTGCTTATGTTGCCAGTATGGTATTTCTTTAGAGCTTTATATATCCAATGACCAATCATGTCACAGCTGATAGAGGAGAACCCTCTTAGTCACGAGTTGGGGCAGGACGGAAACCCGTAATGAGGCTAACACTGACGTGCGGGCAACATTGGGGCGCCGACTGGGTCTGGGTTAACCATCTTGGAAAAGATAGTCACTCGCCTAACTAACCACTGATTACCTTAATTGATACACTTTTATATGTGTGCTGTTCATTTTGTACCAATGCTTGAGAAAGGCTCATGTATGAGCCGAAACGTCGCTCTTTGCCACTTTATGGGTGAATAAAACACATTGACTTTTTGAAGAGTCTTCTGGAGTGCAGTCCGATTTTTGTTTTATACAAGCGGGTAAGCACCTATTGCCATACTTGGACCTTGCACCCTCCTTCTTTCCTTTTTTCTTTTAGGATGGTGCTGCCGGTGGTTTTCTCAGAGAGAGAGAGAGAGAGAGTTTGGACACACCTTCTCATTCAAAGAGTTTTCTTTATTTTCATGACTATGACTGAAAATTGTAGATTCACACTGAAGGCATCAAAACTATGAATTAACACATGTGGAATTATATGCATAACAAACAAGTGTGAAACTGAAAATATGTCATATTCTAGGTTCTTCAAAGTAGCCACCTTTTGCTTTGATTACTGCTTTGCACACTCTTGGCATTCTCTTGATGAGCTTCAAGAGGTAGTCCCCTGAAATGGTTTTCACTTCACAGGTGTGCCCTGTCAGGTTTAATAAGTGGGATTTCTTGCCTTATAAATGGGGTTGGGACCATCAGTTGCGTTGAGGAGAAGTCAGGTGGATACACAGCTGACAGTCCTACTGAATAGACTGTTAGAATTGGTATTATGGCAAGAAAAAAGCAGCTAAGTAAAGAAAAACGAGTGACCATCATTACTTTAAGAAATGAAGGTCAGTCAGTCAGCCGAAAAATTGGGAAAACTTTGAAAGTAAGGGCTATTTGACCATGAAGGAGAGTGATGGGGTGCTGCGCCAGATGACCTGGCCTCTACAGTCACAGGACCTGAACCCAATCGAGATGGTTTGGGGTGAGCTGGACCGCAGAGTGAAGGCAAAAGGGCCAACAAGTGCTAAGCATCTCTGGGAACTCCTTCAAGACTGTTGGAAGACCATTTCAGGTGACTACCTCTTGAAGATCATCAAGAGAATGCCAGAAGTGTGCAAAGCAGTAATTAAAGCAAAAGGTGGCTACTTTGAAGAACCTAGAATATGACATATTTTCAGTTGTTTCACACTTGTTTGTTATGTATATAATTCCACATGTGTTAATTCATAGTTTTGATGCCTTCATAGTCATGAAAATAAAGAAAACTCTTTGAATGAGAAGGTGTGTCCAAACTTTTGGTCTGTACTGTATATATATATATATATATATATATATATATATATATATATAGAATATCTATCTATCTATCTATATATATATCTATCTATATAATATCTATCTATCTCATATCTATCTATCTATCTATCTATCTATCTATCTATCTATCTATCTATCTATCTATCTATCTATCCATTCAAATCAAATCAAATAAGCTTTATTGGCAGAACTAAATACATTTTAGCATTGCCAAAGCAAGTGGGAAATAATTGGGTAGGGTTGGAGGGTGGGGACACATCCAGGTTGGGGATAAAGGAGTCCATGGTATATGAGGCTCTGCTCAGTCTATGGAAGGCAGTAATATATTGTGCTGCTGTGGACGCTGTGTTCTCCTCTTCCCCCAGCAGTATGGAGAGTCTCTCTTCCTCTTCCATGGAAGTGAAGTCTGGGCAGAGATCAGACAGCCTCCTGAAGTGTGTCTCCCTCACTGCTGAGTATTTGGGGCACCACAGCAGGAAATGAGCCTCATCATCCACGGCCTCCTGGTCGCACTGCTGACATAGTCTGTTCTTTCTGGGCATGTATCTCTGTCGGTGATGCCCGGATTCAATGAGCAGGCTGTGGGCGCTCAGTCTGTACCGGCTCAGGATCTGTCGGTCTCTTGGATTGGGGAGTTTCTCCATATATGGGGCCAGTTTGTACTCCCTCTGCAGGCTCTGGTATACTGTCAACTTCTGTGATGTCCGTATATTGTTCCTCCAGACGCTAATATACTCTTCTTTGTACTTGTGTATCGTCCTCTGGATTTCCCCCTTTGCCAGGCTATATTGGTTGGTGGCTTGGGCAGGCTGGGTTTGGGTGACTTGTTGCAGGGTGCTTTGTTTTTCTGGGGCTTCTTGGTGTAGTAAGGCTTTGTGATGGTAGGAACTGGGACTACTGCTATGTAGATAGGCTCTGAATGATAGCGCCCTCTTTTGGATAGCAAAATAAAGTGGAAAACTTCCTAGTTCTGCTCGACAGGCACTGTTTGAGGTGCTCCTGTGGACCTGGAGAAAGTGTTTGCAGAGTTCTAGGTGGAATAGTTCTGTTGGCCTGGAGTCCCACTTTGCCCGGTCTGGGTATATGTCTGGGCGGCAGACTTCGCTGCTGTACAGCAGGATTGGGGTGATGATGGTGTCAAGAAATTTAAGCCAGACGCTCACTGGTGCTTTAAGGTGATACAGACGCCTTCTGATGGCATTGAAGGTTTTGCTCCTCTTGTCTTTCAGTGTTTCCATGGCTTTCTTAAAACTCCCTGATTGGCTGATTTCTAGGCCCAGGTAGGTTTCTGAAAGTGGGCAATTGTTTAGCAGGAAGGGAGGACACCCGGCTGCTTTCCGGTTTCTTTTCTGGAACACCATAATGTTGCTTTCCTTTGGATTGATGGGCAGTGCCCACGTGTTACTGAACTTCTCCAGGATTTTCAGAACTTTCTCAGTTGGCGATAGTAGCATAAGATCATCTACATAAAGGAGAAATTTCACCTCTGTGTCATGGAGGGTGAGACCAGGTGCTGTGGAGGACTCCAGAGCTGCCGCCAGCATATTGATGTAGATGTTAAACAGGGTTGGTCTGACTCCTCGGCTCTGCCGGAAATAAGCCGTTGTCCTCCCATTTACTTTCACGCTGCATCTGTTCTCAGTGTAGAGAAATTCTGATGACATCATATGTTTTTCTTCCTATTCCGCTTTCAAGAAGTTTCAGTAATAGGCCCGAATGCCACACTGAATCAAAGGCCTTCTTAAAGTCCACAAAGCAGGCATAGATCTTTCCATGCTTTGTATTGTGGACATGGCTCTTGATGAGGCTCTGCAGGGTGTAAATGTGGTCCGTAGTGCAGTGGTTTGGTATGAAGCCTGCTTGGCTTCTGCTGAAGATGTTGTGCTGGGTGAGGAAGCTGAGGATCCTCTTATTCAGAATACTGCTGAGGAGTTTTCCTAGGTTGCTGCTGACACATATCCCTCTATAGTTGGCTGGGTCGTACCTGTCTCCGCCCTTGTGTATGGGGGTGATGATGCCCTGGTTCCAGCTCTGGGGGAAGTAGCTGTTACTCAGCACAACATTGTAGAGTTTTACTAATGTGGCCTGGATACCTAGCGGGCTGTATTTGATCATTTCTGGAAGGATCCCATCTGGGCTGCTGGCTTTTTTGCTCTTTATCACTGAGATCTTCTCTGTTATCTCCTTCAGTGTGATCGGTGTGTCTAGAGGGTTTTGGAAATCTTTGATTTTTTTCCTCCATATCCTTCAGCTTTTTCATGATTTATTTTTGTTCTGGGCTTTGGTCCTCGGTTAAGATGCAAAGATCCTTGAAGTACTGGAGCCAGATGTTGCCATTTTGGATGTGGAGGTTGGTGTTCTTTCTGCTTTTGTCCATGTGCTTCCATAGAAGGAGTTGTCCTGGAGAGCATCTTGGAGTTGGAGGAGCTTGGTTGAGATTTAGCCTTGCTTATTCTTTCTGAGGGTATTTTTGTATTACCTTTGTATGTTGTTGTAGGCTTCCCTCAGACTGGGGTTGTTCGGATCTTGGCATTTCCTATTTGAGGCCATTCTTAGCGCCTTCCTTATATCTTTACACTCCCGGTCGAACCAACTGTTGGGTTGTTGCTTTTTTGGCCTTTAGTTTCATCTTTTGAGGTCAGACATTTCCACCATGGTGCAAAGTATATTATTAAAGTCGCTTACCACGAGATTTACGCCTTCTGGGTTCAGCTCATACACTATACTATGGAAGTTATGGAGCATCTCCTGGATCTCTGAGCTGTTTATGGTCTCCATATACTTTGGGGCTGACATCTTGGACCATTTAAAAGATGGAGGTCGGCTAAAGACGCCGGTCTGCTGTGATGTTTGTGCCGGTGGTTTACTTGTCGATTTAATGTATAGGAGCAGTTGGTTGTGGTCTGACAGGTGTGTCTGTGGGGTGACCATGAAGCCACCAACATTTTTGGGGTCTATATCTGTGATGGCATAGTCTACTACACTGTTGCCTACATGGGAGTTTAAGGTATATCTACCAAGAGACTCTCCCTTGTTGCGGCCATTGAGAATATGAAGTCCGAGGCTTCGACATAAGTTCAGCAATGTTCTGCCGCTTTTATTTACAGTGCTGTCATAGCTGTTCCTCTCAGTGTGCCCTGAGCTGTCACAGTCAGTGTCTTCTCTGAATATATAGACATTTATGTCAGATGTCAGGTAGTCTCTCTCCCTCCCTGTTCTTGCATTGAGGTCTCCAAAGATGAGAACATTGCCCAGGGCCTGAAAATGGGCGGCTTCCCTCTGTAGGATATCAAAGCTGTCAGGATTGAAGTATGGAGACTCTGGTGGAGCTATGTATGCTGCACAGAGGTAGACGTCAGCCCGAGAGGTGAGGATGGAGCGGTCTATCCTTACCCATATGTGGCTGTCTCCTCTCTTTACTGGTCTGATCTGCTCATGGAGCTACTCTTTATACCAGACTAATATTTCTCCTGAGCTACGGCCCAGCTTGACGATTTTGTTTTTCAGAACAGGGACAGAGATCTCCTCGTATCCGATGGACACACCAGGGATCTATTCTCTGTCTTAGTCCATGTTTCTAGGAGGATCTGTATGTCAATGTTTTTTCATGCTTCTTACATCCGAAGGCTGAAGCGTTCAGGCCCTGAATGTTCCAGCTGCTGACAATAAGAGATGTCATTGTTTGTCCGTATACCTTGTAATGAACTGCCCTGCATAGGAGAAGCTGGATTCTTGACTGGTGGCCATATTGTAGCAGTCTGGTCCAGTCAGAGCTCTGCACAGAGTGCTGAGCAGGGTCTGTATCTCCTCAATGTCTCTGCTCTGCATTACTCTATGTGAGGCAGGTGGATTCCTCCATGGTTTGTGCCTCTGATGGCCATATTTTGGGTAAAGGTCACCATTTCCAGTTTGTTGAGGAGGGTATGAGGTTTCAGGTCTATTTCTTGTTGGTGACTTTTCCATAGGTTTTTGTCTTGTGTGGGTCTGGGCCGGGGTCTCTGTTGAGCACTATGTCTTTGAATTATTTGGCTAGAAGGCTGACTACTTGGTTATTGAGGTGTTTATTGTCATATAGGTGATGATGGTTTATGGAGGGGTGTTGTGCCAGGGTGCTGATTTTAGCTGCCAGCATTGTGTTGATGCTCTGGATGATGTGTTCAGGGATGTCCTTTCTTGGGAGCAGAAATGACAGGATGATTTTACAGCTGGGGAACTTCTGTTGTGCCGTCCCTGCTAGCTGGCTCAGTTGTCCTGCTATCTGCTAGTGCTGGTCCTGGGGGTTATTGGTGCCTCTATGTATGATAATGTGGTTGGGTTTGATGAAATATGGATTATTGATGATAGCTGTTGCTTGTTCGATAGTAGAGCAGCGTATTTTACTGACTCTTTTTCCTGGGAAAAGTCGCTTTGTGTCCAAGTATTTACCATTGGAGTCTATAATCAGAACAGTATCAGGGAACGGTGGCTTACTGCTCATGTTCGTGTCCGGCCTGCTGCTCGGGCTTCTTGTAGGAAGCTGCTGTGTTGGGATTCTGGTAATAGTCGGGTCTGTTATTGGGGTCCGTTGTGGTTGTGTTCTTGGGGTTGTCAGCTCTGGCCCCCCTTTTATTACTCTACTGTTCTTTGCTTTGCTCTCATCTTCTGTTATTTCCATTTGGCAGTTTGTTGATATATTGGTGTCATGGCTGCTGGCTTTCATTTGGTTCTCGCACCCTTCTTTCCCTGGGTTCCTTTCCTTGATTAGGGGATAAGTCTGGGATTTCAGTTTTTCTATCTCTCGTCTCAGTTCTGTGTTTTCTTGCTGCAGTTCTTGTAATTTACCTCTTATTTCCTGCAGGGCTGAGGCCTGTTCACACTTTTGTCTAGTTATCTCTTCAGCTACTTGGTCATTTGCATTTTTGTCACCAGAATTTCTTTGAAGCTTTTCTTTAAAGTGTATAAAGCAGGGATGGCCAACCTGCGGCTCTCCAGCTGTTGCAAAACTACAAGTTTGCCCAGTCTGCCAACAGCTATCAGCCTACAGCAGGGCATGGTGGGAGTTGTAGTTTTACAACAGCTGGAGAGCCACAGGTTGGCCAGCTCTGGTATAAAGTCTCTATCTAGCTGAGATAAGCAATCTCTGAGGATCTCTAGGGGAATTAGGGCATGGGGCTGAAGGGGGAGTCTCTGGTGGTTTTCTCTGTAGGGGTAAGGGGGTCTCTGGTGGTTATCTCTGTAGATTTAGAGTCATCACTGCTCTTTGTCAGTTCTTTGTAGGTTTGGGCCTGGACTTTAATATGAGGAAAGATATCTTCAAACTGGCCGAGGTTGTCCTCTGTGCCCTGGATGACTATGGTGCCATTATTGTACATGTTGATGGTGAGTGTGACGTCATTGTCATTTTGTGGGTCTTTTACCCTGATCTGTTGGCCCTTGTTGATGCAACACTTGGTGATATTCTTATAATGCCTGCACAGGGCTGTGTGCCAGACGGTGGGCTGCTCGCTATAGAAAAACACATTCGTTTTTCTCTTTTCTTCTTCTTTAAGGTAAAATCACTGAAAAGGGTTTCTGGTCTTTCTCTAATTTTATCATGTTTTATGGCTCTTCTCGCTTGATTGCTTCTCTGGCCTGCACATACTAAGTCATACGACAATCTCTGCTCATTAAAAGGTACACAGACTCAAAATGAAATCAGTAGTCATCAGTAGCTGGAACATCCTAGGGCTGAATGCCTCAGCTTTTGGATCCAAAACGAATGATCCAGAATTTAAAAATAGACTTGAAAACATTGATATTCAAATCCTCCTGGAGTAATGGACCCGAGCAGAGGATGAATCTCTCACACCCAGGGGATACAGGGAATTTTCCATATCTTCCCAGAAAAACAAGAACATTAAACAGGGTCACTGTTCAGGAGGCATACTAATCTGGTACAAGGAGGAGCTTACAGAGCACATAAAAGCAATCAAACGAGGAGACAGCTACATCTGGATCAAAATAAACAGCTACATCCTAACCTGTCAGTCTGACATGTACCTGTGCGCAGCATACATCCCCCCAACAGAGTCCCCTTACTACAAACTTGACATCTATGAGGTCCTACAAAGAGAAGCCAGCCACTTCCAGTCTCAGGGCAGAGTGCTCATCTATGGAAACCTCAATGCCAGAATAGGCACAGAGAAGGACTATCTGACCTCTGAGGGGAACACATACATACTTGGAAGAGAGAGCTATTACCAGGATCCAATGCAGACAGAAAGAAACAGCTACGACAAGACAGTAAACAAAAGTGGGAAAACCCTGTTAAACCTGTGCCGGATCCTCGGCCTATACATAATGAATGGGTGAACCAGGGGTGACTCCCTTGGGAGATTTACTATGAACTCCTATGTAGGCAGCTGTGTGGTTGACTATGCCATCACAGACACAGACCCCATAAACATCAATGCCCTCATAGTCACCCCTGAAACACACCTGTCAGACCACAACCAAATATTGCTTTACCTGAAATCCACCGATAAGCCAACCACACAGCAACCTTACCAGACCGGTCTCTACAAACTGCCACCGTCCTTCAAATGGCCCAAACATTCTGCCACCGAATACACTAACATGACCAACACATCCATCAATAAACAGTCCCAAAAATGGTTTGACAGTGAATGCAAGGCTCTATGTAATTCTCTAAGGGCAGCCTCTAACCAAAAGCACAGAGACCCCAACAACCGGGACCTAAGGGAAACCCATGACCACCTACAGCGGCAATACAAAGACACCCTCAGATGGAAAAAACAGAGCCATATCTCCCACAAACTCCAACAGCTGGAGGACTCCCTCCAGGACAACTCATTCTGGGAGACCTGGAACCATATCAGCACAAAGCCCAAGAAAAGCCCTCTTCACATTAAAAATAGCCATATCTGGCTCCACTACTTTAGAGACCTCTACAAAAACATCACAGAAAATGCCCAAACCCTGGAACAGAAACAAATAGCCGCAAAACTGAAGGACATGGAGGAGACAATCAAGGACTTTCAAAACCCTCTGGATACACAAATCATGGTGCAGGAAATAAGAGAAAGAATAAAGCTGATGTAAGAAGGCAAGCGGTACCGATGGCATCCTTCCAGAGATGATCAAATACAGCCCCCCAAGACATACATGAGGCACTCACAAAACTATTCAACCTCATCCTGAGGGCAGGCTCCTTTCCCCAGGCCTGGAGCAAAAGACTCATAACACCCATCTACAAGAATGGGGACCGATATGACCCAACAAACTACAGAGGAATCTGTGTCAGCAGCACACTGGGGAAACTGTTTAACAGCATCATCAATAAAAGGATCCTCTCCTTCCTCACACAGCAGGATGTACTCAGCAAAAGCCAAGCTGGGTTCATGCCAAACTACCGCACCACTGACCACATCTACACACTACACAGCCTCATCAAGACCCATGTCCAAAGCTCACGCGGCAAAATACTTGCTTGCTTTGTGGATTTTAAAAAGGCGTTTGACTCAGTGTGGCATCCAGGCCTTTTCCTAAAACTCCTAGAGAACGGAATAGGATGAAGATCCTACGATGTCATCAAGAGTGCATATACCGGGAACCAATTCAGTGTGAAATTGGATGGGAAGAGAAGCACGTTCTTCAAACAGGGTCGAGGAGTCCGGCAGGGCTGCAGTCTGAGCCCAACGCTCTTTAACAACTGGCTGCAGCCCTCTGATCCTTCTCAGCACCAGGCCTCCTCCTGCATGACCGCAAGGTGAAGTTCTTGCTGTATGCAGATGACCTCCTGCTGCTCTCCCAACAGAGAGGGGCCTACAGGAAAGCCTGGCAGTACTGGAGAGTTTCTGCACCACATGGGTACTGCCCATCAACCCAAAGAAGACAAAAGTGATGTGTTCCAGAGGCAGAATCTAAATAAAACCTCCTCCTCCCCATTTATACTAAATGGCTCCACACTGGTGACCACCAACAGTTACACCTACCTGGGGGAGATTGACCAGTCAGGGAGCTTTAAGCCAGCAGTAGAGACCCTGAAAGTAAAAGCCCGCAGAACCTCCTTTTATGTCATCAGAAGGCAACTTTACCACCTAAAACCACCGGTGAGAGTCTGGGCAAAAATATTCGACAGCATCATCACCCCGATCCTGCTCTATAGAAGTGAGGTATGGGGCCCGGACACCTACCCTGACCAATCAAAATTGGACTCCAGCCCAACAGAAGTCTTCCATCTAGAGTTCTGCAAGTATCTTCTCCAAGTCCATCGCAACACCTCGAACTCTGCATGCCGGGCAGAGCTAGGCAGATTGTCACTATGGCTGACTATCCAGCAGAGGGCGCTCTTATACTGGGCGCACATACAGAATTGCAACCCCAGCACTTACCACCATAAAGCCTCACTGAGCCAGGGAGCCGAGGCCATACCATACGCTCTGAAGCAAAGCGCCAGCAGTCAGCCCAGCCAAGACCACCAACACAGCCTGACAAAAGCCCAAATAAAAGAGACTATAGAAAGCTGCAAGGAAAGATACCTAGAGGAATGGAGGAATGACATAAAGAATTCCCAGAAACTCACCGTCTACCAAGCACTGCAGAGGGAGTACACAATGGCCCCTTATCTGGAGAGGCCACACCACCACAAAGACTGACAGACCCTAAGCCTGTACTGTCTGAGCGCCCACAGCCTGGAGATAGAGACAGGGTGGCACAGACAGACATGGAAGCCCCGGGAGGAGAGACTGTGTAGACATTGGGACCAGGGGGCCCTGGAGGATGAGGCCCACTTCCTGCTACACTGCAGCAAATATGCACCCGTGAGAACTGCCCACTTCCAGAGACTCTCCGCACCCGCATCCCAGATTTAGCCTCCACAGATGAGGAGAGAAAACTCTACATCCTACTGGGGGAAGAGGAAACAACCGTGCAAATAGCCGCACGATACGTCACTACCTGCCACCTACGGAGAGGAACATGGACTGTATACCCATTATACTGCCCCCTATGCCCCCCTCCCCTATGGACTATATATCCCAGCCCCCCATACTGTTCTTATATCCTCCACACCCTTATGGACTGTAATACCCTAACCCCCTATACCATTCCCACAACGGAATCCCCCCCCCCTTGTTAATGCTTTGTTTTGCTTTGGCAATGCTAAATGTATTTGGTCCCGCCAATAAAGCTCTTGGATTTGGATCTCCTTGGTGTCTGACCCCCTGCTGTCTGAGGCTACAGTCTCCAGCTCTATCCTATGGTAAGTTACATTCATGGAGCTTTCTTTTAATAAATTATCATTTTCTAAATTGTAGTTTTCTGGAAGCTCTCCATATTCTTTACTTCTATGGGGTGTGCTGTCTAGAAAGACTATTAGACAGGTGACGGAGCCGGTTGCTCTTACCTTTAGATGCCTTCAGATGCTCAGCTCTGTCTGATGCTCCCAGTTGCTTGTAGTCTGTGTTATAGATAGAGTTCTTGTCTGATCAATAAAATCCTATTTTTATACTTCTTTGTCCTTATTTTTGGAGATATTTAGTCCTCCTTGTTTCTGTCATCCATGGAGTCAGTATTTTCCAGGTTTTGTCTTACAGGTTGCTCATTACAAGGTATAAATTGGTGAAAACTTTTGAGCTCATGTTTAGTGCTGCATACTCCTGGAACTCCTGGGTGGGATCTCCCTATCTACACTATTGTGCCTGCTATGTAGGCAGACCACGTGATTGCTACTTGGTCCAGGGGGAAGTGGCCCGGCTCTGAACTTCTTCTCTTCCCCACATGAAAACACTATATTATCACGCAGTCACAACTAGAGGGAGCTCAATGCAAAGAGATTATTACAGATTTCATGGAAATTACATACATCGTTATGCACAGAGCTCGTTTAAGTGGTGGCTGCAAGCAAACAGCTTTGTAGTAGAAAGAAAGCAGGAGACTTATTGATGTATTTTTGGCCGTTGAGAAGAAAAAGCACCATTATATTGAACCACCTGTTCAGGGACGGCCTTTGGGGTGTGCGGGCTGTGCGGCCGCACAGGGCGCCATAGTAACAGGGGCGCTGGGCGGCCGACAGCTCGCAATGTAATCTGCGGCAGGCGAGGCTGTACTTGTGTTCTCCCTCGGGGCGCCCCCTCCATCTCCCCCTCCCCTGTCTGACCTGCCTGCTGCCCCCGCCGCTGCCAATAAGAAGAGAGACAGGAGGAGGAGGAGGGGAGGGGCTGTGGCCACTGCGCCACCAATGAAGAAAACTGACCTGAATACAAATACAGGAGGCGGGTGCCGGAATCAAATAGCCGGCACCCGACCTCTGTGACAGGGAGCTGCGATCAGCTGCAGTTGAGTTAACCCTTCAGGTGCGGTACCTGAGGGGTTAACTGCCGCTGATCGCAGCTCCCTGTCACAGAGGTCGGGTGCCGGCTATTTGATTCCGGCACCCGCCTCCTGTATTTGTAAAAGAAACGTTGGTGGCACAGTGGAGGTGGTGCTCCACGCAAGCACTGCTTCTTCCTCTTTACACTACTCACATTCTTAGCACTCACTCAACGAACTGAGCTAGTACTTTTATTGCACTGCACTTCCTAGATGAAGTACACGGTAATCAGCAGGAAGCAGTGCTCGCATGGAGCACCGCCTCCTCTTCAAACAGCTGATAGCCGGGACCACCACCGATCTGATATTGATGATCCTGATGATAGGTAATCAAGATATAAGGCCAGACAACCCCTTTAAGTTTTGCTATGGGACAATATAAGATCTGTGTACGCTCCTGTATCTACACATGTATTGTTTACGGCAGTCATGTGACCAGGGTCGGATTAACGTAGGGGCTGATGGAGCTGCAGCTCCAGGCCCCTACCATAAAATAGGCCCATCCGCCAGCCAAATGGCCGTCGGGAGCGGCCCGCGCTAAAAGTCCTCTGTTGTACACAGCGCAGCGTCACATAGCGCACAGACAATGCAGAGACGCTCTCACCTCACGCTGGCAGCAGGGAGCCTGAGGGAGGGACTCGGGAGGAGCGTAATATGATCCTAGAGTGGAAGCTGCTTCTGCCAGCCCCTCCCCTCCCCTCCCCGCCCACCAACCAATCAGAGCTGAGGCAAGGCAAGCACTAGCAGCTCTGAGCCGTCTGTACAGGGAGTCTAAGAATAGAAATGAATCGAATGAGTGTCAGGTTAAAAGAATCTAAAGATCCGATTAGTTAGAGGCTCATTCGATTCTTTGAGTTAAAAGAGCCGTGAGTCAGAGTCTAGAACAGGTTACACTGAGGCTCTCAGCTGCTTTTGTTGCAGCAGTGATAAGATTAAGGGACAGGAGCAGAGAGATAAGAGAAGTGACAGATGACACAGAGTTTAGATTACAGGTTGAATTAACCCTTTAGGATCAAATTGGCTTCTCAGAAGATATATATGTTAAAGGCATCTCGTTCAGTAGCTATATAACTAAGGGTGGGTTCACATCTCCTTTATGGATTCCGTTAAGTGGGGACTATTTTATTACATTCACCCGTGGCTGCAGGGTTTTTCTTCGTTAAAAAGAAAGATGGGGGCCTGCGTCCTTGCCTAGATTTTCGTGAATTAAATCGGATAACCATCCGAGACTCATACCCTCTTCCTCTCATTCCTGACCTGTTTAACCAGATTGCGGGTGCTAGGTGGTTCTCCAAACTTGATCTTAGGGGGGCATACAATCTGATTCGTATTAAGGAGGGGGATGAGTGGAAGACAGCTTTTAACACCCCTGAGGGGCATTATGAAAATCTAGTTATGCCTTTCGATCTGACCAATGCTCCTGCCGTCTTTCAATATTTCGTTAATGACATTTTTAGTCATCTAATCGGCAGGTTTGTGGTAATATACCTAGATGATATTTTAATTTATTCGTCTGATCTGAGAACACATGAGGTGCTTGTCAGACAAGTACTGCAGGTCCTACGGACAAATAAATTATATGCTAAAATTGAAAAATGTGTCTTCGCCGTTCAGGAGATACAATTCCTAGGTTATTTTTTATCTGCTTCAGGTTTCCGTATGGATCCTAGGAAGGTCCAGGCAATTTTAGATTGGGATCTTCCTGAGAACCTCAAAGCACTGCAACGGTTCTTGGGCTTCGCGAATTTCTATAGGAAATTCATTAAAAATTATTCACTTATTGTAAAACCCCTTACTGACATGACTAGGAAGGGGACTGATTTTTCTAAATGGTCTGACGCCGCTAAAGTTGCTTTTTCCTCTCTAAAAGAGAGGTTTACCTCAGCACCTGTACTAGTCCAACCTCATGTCTCTCAGCCTTTTATTGTTGAAGTCGATGCGTCAGAGGTGGGAGTGGGGGCGGTGCTGTCTCAGGGTCCGTCTCCTGGCAAATTACGTCCTTGTGCTTTCTTTTCTAAAAAACTATCTGCAGCAGAAAAGAACTATGATATTGGCAATAGGGAACTATTAGCTATTAAACTAGCGTTTGAAGAATGGCGTCACTTTTTAGAGGGGGCAGTCCACCCCGTCACTGTGATTACAGACCACAAAAATCTTCTGTACCTCGAATCAGCTAAGCGTCTCACCCCTAGACAAGCTAGGTGGTTGCTATTTTTTACCAGGTTTAACTTTGTGATTACCTATCGTCCTGGGGCAAAGAATACCAAGGCTGATGCACTATCTCTTTGTTTCCCTGGAGGGGGTAATGTGAGTGATCCGGTGCCCATTCTTCAAAGAGGAGTGGTTGTTTCTGCGGTACACTCTGTTCTGGAGGGGAAGGTGTTAGAGGCCCAGGGGGACGCCCCGGTCTCTTGCCCCTCAGAGAAATTGTTTGTACCGTTGAACCTGCGTTTCGAATTATTAAAGGAACATCATAATTCGTCACTTGCTGGGCACCCGGGTAGTAAAGCATTCTTGGAGCTATTGTCTCGTCGTTTTTGGTGGCCAAGGTTGCGTCAGGATGTATTGGATTTTGTGTCTTCTTGTTCTACCTGTGCGCGCGCAAAAGTTTCACATACACGTCCTGCAGGGTCTCTATTACCACTCGTCATTCCCAATAGACCATGGTCACATCTGTCAATGGATTTTATCACTGACTTACCTTTGTCTGCGGGTAAAACAGTTATTTTGGTAGTAGTGGACAGGTTTAGCAAAATGGTACACTTCATTGCGTTACCCGCACTACCTAATGCTAAGACTCTTGCTCAGGTATTCGTCAGTGAAATCGTGAAGCTTCACGGGGTCCCCTCCGATGTTGTTTCGGATCAGGGTACCCAGCTTATTTCTAAATTTTGGAAAGCTTTTTGTTCCCGTTTGGGGGTACACTTGTCCTTTTCCTCAGCTTTCCATCATCAGTCGAATGGACAGACTGAGCGTACCAACCAAAACCTGGAGACATATCTAAGATGTTTTGTGTCTGAAAACCAAGAGTTGTGGTCATCATATTTACCGTTAGCAGAGTTTGCCATAAATAATCGTTGTCAGGAATCCACTGGCAAGTCACCATTTCTTGGTGCATATTGTTTTCATCCCCAATTCTGTACTTTCAAAGAGGGGGGGTCTTCTGGGGTTCCCGAAGAGGAAGGGTTTTCGTCATCTCTTTAATCGGTATGGCAGAAGGTGCAAGCTAACTTGAAAAATATGGGAGGTAAATACAAATGCATGGCTGATAAGAGACGGTCGCCAGGTCCGGACCTAGGAGTGAATGACTATGTGTGGTTGTCTACTAGGAATATTAAATTGAAGGTTCCCTCTTGGAAACTGGGTCCTAGGTTTATTGGTCCTTACAAAATTGTAGCCATCATCGACCCCGTGGCTTTTCGCCTGGAGTTACCTCAGACTTTTAAAATCCATAATGTCTTTCATAAGTCGTTACTCAAAAAATATGTTCCACCTCTAGAACCGTCACCGCTGCCACCCCCTCCGGTTGTTGTGGATGGTAATCTAGAATTTCAGATATCCAAAATTGTTAATTCTCGTCGGGTCCGCCGCTCTCTTCAAAATCTGGTGCATTGGAGAGGTTACGGTCCCGAGGAAAGAATGTGGGTTCCTGCGTCTGAGGTAAACGCCGACAGGCTAGTTCGGGTTTTTCATGCCTCTCATCCTGAGAGACCTGGTCCTGAGTGTCCGGAGGCCCCTCGTAGAGAGGGGGGTACTGTCACGAGGGTGTCAAGAACCACGCCTGACTCCGTTAAATGTAAGATAGGGCTGTTTCCTTATAGTAGCTTTCTGGGTTTGCTTTGCAACCCTTTTGGCTCACTCAGGGATCCGCAGCTCCTTCTCCTCAGCTGTTCCTTGTCGAGCACTCCCAACCTCCTTATATTCCCCTCTCACACTTCTCTGGTTGCCAGATATAGAGCTTCCTGCCTGGACATCTATTCTGACCCTCTGGAGCTGTGTTGCTGCATTCTCTGGTTGTTGGTCCAGAACGCTACCCTCCGGATCCCTGTTGGACCTTTGTGGTCTGCTGTGGTCGCCCACCTGGGTGTATGTGTTTGTCTGTATTGTCTGTCCTCTCCCTGGCGTTTCCCTCTTAGTGTCAGTGGTGCGCACTAGCAATCCCACCGGCCCGTTCACTATCTAGGGAAAGCCAGGGTTTAGGCACGGGATCGCCGCACGGGTGAGGAACCCGTCTAGGGACGTCAGGTGCCAGCCACAAGGCGAGTCAGGGGTCACCACCTTTCCCTCTCCCGTGGGCAGGGCTTTCCCTTTTCCCTCTCTGTGTGTGACGCCGGTCATTACAGAGTGTGTCTGGTTCACTAAAAAAGGTTAGAAATTGATGGAAACCCAATCAAAATGGATTGGAACCAGCATTAAAAGGATGTCTGGATGCGTCTTGGAATCCTATTATCTACAACATACAACCACACAAAGGCTATATGCCAAAAGCCAGGTATATGAAAGTCATCAATCTATCCAAGACAGACGACAGGCTTAGTCAGCATACCTTACAATGACAGCCTTGTGCACTATGAGACATTCCAAACCAGCTCTCATCTGACTGAGAGCGAGCAAGCCTCAAAGTTACTTCAGATCTGTTGGATGGCTTGGGTGGACCTGAGCACCTAGATCAATATCATTAGGGTGACAAAAAGTTTTCTAATTGTCCTAACATAATATTCAATAACCTTTCTATACAGTTTTGTCATGTGAAAACTCATTTGCATAAACATGGGCATATGGGAAAGACATGCAAATGAGCAGAATCTGCCTTGTTTTTCAGCTGAAAAACCATTTGCATGGAAAATTTGCGATCTACACTACTCATGAACAGCGCCATCTATTGGTTTCATAGTCGTATCACAAGACTATTTCTCTTGTCATAAGACTATGAAACCAGTATATGGCGCTGTTCATCTTGTTGGGGTGCTAGTAAGTGGGGCACACTGCTCAGCAGAGTCCACACACCGTGTAGCACTCAACCTATAATAGCCTATGCTAACACTTAGGTGTATATCGGATTGCTGCTATCATTCACACATCTTCTAGCACTTTATCTGCAGTAATATAAGCTTGCTAGGGTGTATCTGAGGACAATTGCCCTGCTTGTAATGACTCATGAACAGCGCCAACTATTGGTTTCATAGTCTTTTGACAAGACTATGAATCCAATAGATGGCGCTGTTCATGTGTAGTGTAGGCCGCAAGTTTTTCATGCAAATGGTTTTTCAGCTGAAAAACAAGGCAAATTCCGCTCATTTGCATGTCTTTCCCATATGCCCATGTTTATGCAAATTTGTTTTTACATGACAAAACTGTATAGAAAGGTTATTGAATATTATGTTAGGACAATCAGAATTTTTTTTTGTCACCCTAATGATATTTAGTTAGGTGCGCAGGTCCACCCAAGCCATCCAACAGATCTGAAGTAACTTTGAGGCTTGCTGGCTCTCAGCCAGATGAGAGCTGGTTTGGAATGTCTCATAGTGCATAAGGCTGCCATTGTAAGGTATGCTGACTAAGCCTGTTAGCTGTCTTTCGGATAGATTGATGGCTTGCACATACCTGGCTTTTGGCATATAGCCTTTGTGTGGTTGTCTATTGTATGTCGTAGATAATAGGAGTCCAAGACGCATCCAGCTATCCTTTTAATGCTGTTTCCAAACCATTTTAATGGGGTTTCCATCAATTTCTAACCTTTTTTTGTGAACCAGACACCCTCTTTTCTTCCGAGCAGGGGGTGCATGGGGTTCTCCCATTGACTTCCATTGTGCTCGGTAGAGCACACAAGTATACCGATATATTTGGCCAGAGCACACAAGCACTTTGGTGCTCGATCAACACTAGTCATTATGAATATATAGCACTATATTCTAAATATTTGAAAATTCTCAAAATGCCGATATTCGCAATAAAAATTAACTTTTCGAATGTTCGCGCTCAACACTAATGGCAGACACCCTTGCGGTTTCTTGGACGTGGCCAAAAAGGCGTGGGAACAACAACCCACTCCACATAAAAGTGTCATTGAGTTACCCAGATGCAAGATCGAATAGAGACAGTGTTGCCTCTTGTTAGGAAGCATATGGAGGCAGCTCAGCGAGCCCAGAGTCGGGTATATAATCGGCAGGCTCGGGTCCGGATCTTTAACCCGGGTGATCGGGTTTTGGTGCTGACCGTGGACAGTAAGTTCCTGGCTAAGTGGCAGGGGCCATACGAGGTACTCGAGAAAATTGGAGCTGTAAACTACAAGGTGCACCAGCCAGGGAAGTGAAAGCCAGAGCAGGTTTATCATGTGAATTTGCTCAAACCGTGGATAGATAGGGAAACCTGTACAGAATACAGCCCGCAATCGGGTTTTCTAGGAGAAGAGGTACCGGCCCCTCTGACACCCCCTTTCTTTCTTTTTTCTTAGCAGTTTGTACTGTTGGTGTGGCTGACACTTCAGTCATGCACTCCTGACCAGCCTGTCTGCCCCATAGACTGATTTTAATTAGTGTGAGTATAATGCTTAGCCTGCTCTCCCTCACTCACTGGAAGCCATTTGGCACCAGGAGAGGTATAGGGTGGACTCTCATTGCATTCGTTGGTGGCCATTTGGCACCAGGAGAGGTGTGGAGTGGGCTCGGCATGCATGTTGGTACCTGCATTCCCTGGATTTAATGGAGGGAGGCCACTTTGGCACCAAAGATGACAAAAATTAAGGTGGGGCCAGCATGCATGTGGAACCGTATTGTAGCCGTCATGGCACATAACAGGTAGAATTTAGTGTTAGGTTTCCGTCTTACAGAGATTGCCTTGAAGTGTGGCAGACGGGCCCAAATAATTTTGTGCAAAATGTATTTTCCAAGCATCTCTAATTTACATAACAAGCATAGCATTAGAATACGTTTTTGTACTTTATTTGGTTTGCAGAGAGCTGTTGTATTGTATTTTTTACTTTGTGTTTTCAACCATGGCCACATGCACCTGCGCATTGGGATGTGCTGACTGACCCCTTTTTTTTTCTTTGCAAATTGTACCTGCCCCTCTGTCTGATGCAAGAGAGGCGGCTGCCACAGTAAAAAATGCTGACAGCCTCTCCTCTAAACAGACTCAGGAGGCCAGGGAGTTCGTTAGTCTGAACACGGATGTGTTCTCGGACCTCTCTGGATGCACTTCCATAATCCAGCATGATATTGTCACTGACCCTCAGGCAAAAGTCAGATAAAACCATACCGGGTACCCGAGGCTCGGCGACAGGCCATATTGGAGGAGGTGCAGCTAATGTTGCAGCTAGACATCATTTAGGAGTCAAAAAGTGAGTGGGCCAGTCCTATAGTATTGATACCCAAGCCGGACGGGACATTTCGGTTTTGTAATGACTTTCGAAAAGTTTACAAGGTTTCCAAATTTGATGCATATCCCATGCCCTGCTCATCGAGAGGTTAGGACGAGCTCGGTATTTTTCTGTTTTGGACCTCACGAAAGGTTACTGGCAGGTGACCTTAACGGAGGCTGCCAAAGAGAAAACTGCCTTCATCACGCCTGAGGGGCTGTATCAATATAAGGTCTTACCCTTTTGTCTGCATGGCGCCCCTGCCACTTTTCAGCGACTAATGGACATCGTGCTTCGTCCACATCGTCGTAACGCTATTGTCATCCACAATACCGACTGGGAAAGTCACCTACCCAAAGTGCAGGCTGTAGTGGACTCCCTTCGGAAAGCTGGCCTAACCGCTAACCCAAAAAAAATTGCGATAGGGTTAGAAGAAACAAAGTACCTGGGGTATGTCATTGGCGTGGAGTCATCAAACCCCAAGTGAACAAAATAGAGGCGATACGGAATTGGTCACCACTAGGCAAATAAAGTCATCCCTGGGAATAATGGGCTATTACATGAGGTTTGTTCCCCACTTTGCTACTCTAGCCGCGCCCTTGACAGGACTCTTGAAGGGACACAAGTCAATGATGTTTCGCTGGGATGATCGGGTGGAGGAGGCTTTCTCCGCTTTGAAGTCGGCCCTGTGCTGGTCCCCCAATTTGGTGATGCCTGACTTCAAAAGGGAGTTTATAGTACATACCGATGCCTCTGAAGTAGGCCTTGGTGCTGTACTGTCTCAGGAAGTCAAAGGGTAGGAGCATCCCATTGTCTTCCCCAGCCATAAGCTCACCCCAGCCGTGACTCGGTATAGTATAGTGGAGAGAGCGTGCCTGACTATCAAGTAGGTACTCGAGTCTCTCCGCTATTATTTATTGGGTAGAAAATTCTGCCTGGTGACTGACCACTCCCCTCTCAAGTAGATGATCCAGGCCAAGGACAGAAATGCCCGGATCACCCGATGGTTTCTCTCCCTACAACTTTAAGTTTTCAGTGGAACACAGGGCAGGCCGATTACAGGGAAACACAGATGCCCTGTCCCGTGTACACTGTCTGGTGTTCGTTCCCCCCCTCAGGGTTGAAAAAACGGGGGGTATGTGACACAGTGAAAGGTTTTGTCTTGGAAAACAGGTATTTTCCTCCCAGCATGTGCTGCTGGGCTGATTTACAGCCAGGTGAGGTCAAATACCGAACCAGATTTTAAGTGCCGATCCAGGTTTTGGCAGCACCTGGCAGTCCTTAAATAGGCAGCTGGGCTCAGAAGCCGTGTCTCTGTGTTGGGATCTGGGAGCCTTGTGTCTGGATGAAGGCTTGCTACCTGTTTGGCGTGAAAACAGGCTAGTGCTGCTGTGATCTAGGACTCTTTGAGGCAGAATTGCCACATGTTGTGAATTACCACCAACACCGCATGGTGACTTTTTGTTTGATTATGACTGCTTGTTTTGTCACTTGCCTAAAGTGTGAATAAAACACTGAACTGTTTGATCCAAAAAACTTGTTGTTGCCTCTATACTGCATCCGCTAATCCTGTCTACCAGAGCGAAATCCCACAATAGGGAAAGATGAATCAAAATACAAATCAAAAATTCAAATGCCTCAGTAAAGTTGTTGGAAGTGCAACAAATAATGTCTGTGTACTAGACAAACAGTCCCCAATATGAGAGGCATACAAAGATCTCACATGGCCCCATGGCAAAACTTACTATAGGGATCCCTTGTTTCAAGTTTCCCAGTAGGGTTAAGGACTCCAATTTCTCACAGCACAAATTCAATACATTATCTCAATATACTTGCCAAATCCTTCCCAGGCTGCACTACACATAACAACCATTGGGTCATGGTAACAAAAACAGATATTACATAGACATCTTGTGGCAGAAGATCACAAAATGAAGTTTTGGTTCACCTTGGAATATGTCAAGCCAAATGTAAAGGTAAGTCAGTTCTGAAGTCACTTTGTGGGGCTTACATAGTGAAAACCCCACATAAATGACCCCATAGTAGCAACTACACCTCTCAAGTTACTCAAAACAGATTTTACAAACTTTGTTAAACCTTAAGGTGTTCCACAAAAATTTAAGGAAAATGGAGATGAAATTTCTAAATTTTACTTTTTTTGGCAAATTTTCCATCTTAATCCATTTTTTTCTTTAACATATTGAGGGTTAAATGCCAAACAAAACATTTTTATTACCCTGATTCTGCGGTTTACAGAAGCACCCCACATGTGGTCGTAAACTGGTGTAAGGGCACACGGCAGGGTGCAGAAGAAAAAGAGCGTCATATAGTTTTTGGAAGGCAGATTGTGCTGTACTGGTTTTTAGATGCCATGTTCCATTTCAAGCCCCCCCTCATGCACCCTTATGGTAGAAACTCCCAAAAAGTGACCCCAGGGGAAAAGGTGCCAGTTTTATTGGAACTATTTTGGGGTACATATAATTTCTAATTTCTCTATATTGCGTTTTTTGTGAGGCAGGGTAACCAAAAAATGGCTGTTTTGGCACTGTTTTTATTTTTTTACAAAAATCATCTGACAGGGTAGATCATGTGCTATTATTATAGAGCAGGTTGTTGCGGACGCAATGATATCAAATATGTCTACTTTCTTTGTTTCAGTTTTACATAATAAAGCATTTTGGGGGAAAATAATGTTTTTGTTTTGTGTCTCCATTTTCTGAACGTCAAATTTTTATATTTTTCTGCTGATGTTTAGGGGCTCGATTTTTGCAGGAAGAGTTGATGTTTTTATTGGTACCATTTTTGGGTACATATGATTTTTTGATCATTCATTATTACACTTTATGGGGCAAGGTGACCAAAAAAGTTGTTGTTTTACCACAGTTTTTATTTATTTATTTTTACAGCGTTCACCTGAGGGGTTAGCTCATGTGACATTTTTATAGAGAAGATCGTTATGGATGTGACAATATCTAATATGCATACTTTTTCTTATTTATTTACGGTTTTACACAATATTAGCATTTTTTAAACCGAAAAAATTATGTTTTAGTGTCTCCATAGTGTGAGAGCCATAACTTTTTTATTTTTTGACCGATTGTCTTAGTTAGGGTCTCATTTTTTGTGGGGTGAGGTGACAGTTTGATTGGAATAATTTTGGGGGGAATACACCTTTTTGATTACTTGGTGTTGCACTTTATGTGATGTTAGGTGACAAAAAATGGCTTTTTTGGCACTGTTTTTATTTCAATTTTTTTACTGTGTTCACTTGAGAGGTTATGTCATGTGACATTTTTATAGATCAGGTTGTTACGGACATGGTAATAGCTAATATGTCTACTTTTTTTTATTTATTTCACTTTAACACAATAATAGCAGTTTTGAAGCCACAAAAAAAATCATATTTTAGTGTCTCCATTGTCTGAGAGTCATAAGTTTTTTATTTTCTTACCTATTGTCTTATGTAGGGGCTCATTTTTTTGTGGGATGAGGTGATGGTTTGATTGGTACTATTTTGGGGGGCATACGCCTTTTTGATAG
The DNA here is from genome assembly GCF_905171765.1 of Bufo bufo. NCBI lineage: Eukaryota > Metazoa > Chordata > Amphibia > Anura > Bufonidae > Bufo > Bufo bufo. Next base: position 257,779,485 of record NC_053392.1, on the reverse strand, counting down.
CTTGGTGTTGCAATTTTTGTGATGTAAGGTGACAATTTTTTTTTTTTGGGCACTGTTTTTATTTTATTTATTTATGTTCACCTGAGGGGTTAGGTTGTGTGATATTTTCCTAAAGCTGGTTGTTTCGGACACAGTGATACCTAATATGTATACTTATTTTTTTTTCACTTTAACACAATAATAGCATTTTTGAAACAAAAAAATGTGGTTTTAATATCTCCATGTTCTGAGAGCTATAGTTTTTTTTTTGTTTGTGAGCGATTTTCTTATGTAGGGCTAATTTTTTGCAGAATGAAGTGACGGTTTTATTGCTACCATTTTGTGGGACATATGCCTTTCTGATCGCTTGGCGTTGCACTTTTTGTGATGTAAGATGACAAAAATAGCTTTTTTTGACACAGTTTATATTTTTATTTTTTTATTGGGTTTATTGGACGGGGTGGATCATGTGATATATTTATAGAGCCGGCCGTTTCGGATGCAGCAATACCAAAAATGTCTATTTTATTTTATTTTTTTCTATTTAAAAAAAAAATATATATATTGCTTGATTGGGGAATTTTTTAATTTTTTTTTATAATTTTTTTTTTTAATATATTTTATTTTACACTTTGTGTCCCCTCTTAGGGACATTTAACTTCATTATTTTTTTTTTCACTATTGATTTCTCCTGTAAATGGGGCTGACATAGTAGCCCCAGTTACTGGGGAAATACCCCCCCTTCCCAGAGAGGCTGTACAGCATAATACTATGCTGTACAGCCTCAGTGCAGGGCTGATCGAGGTCTGTGGAAGACCCGACAGCTCCTGCACTCTCCCGGCCCCGGCGGTCACATGACCAGCGGGCCCGAACAGGAAGAGCATAGCGCTTCCTGATCTGTATACACAGCACTCATTAAGTGCTGTGTATACAGCAATCTAGAAGACAGGGACACCTGGGAACTGTCCCTGCCTTCTCTCTTGGGTGCCCTGCTGTCATTGACAGCGGGCCCCCGCTCGGCAGCTGCCATCTCTGAATGGACGTTCCAAAACGTCCATTTATAGATAAACAACCGCCCTTTGGATGTTTAGATCATATGGGCGGATGTGAAGTGGTTACGATTTTCCTTTAACAAAATTCAAACTGTCTATAGTATTTACAAGGCGTCAAAGAATAATAGATTAACTGGAAATTGATTTCAAGATATTGTGGTTAACAAAACAGCTATATATTATCAATATGAACACACTATGCATTTTTAATAATTCCATTTAATATATTACATTCTTATTTAATTACAAACTATAGGAAAGGATACCATGCTTTCAATGAAATTAGAATATACAATGCTTTCAATGCAATGAGAATATACAGTATGGTATTCTTAATAGCATTAATATTGATTATAAACTGTGTATAGATGTTACACAAGGTTAAGAATAAAATCTATAAATCATAATGACATGTAGGATGGATGCATTGCAGAGTGAAGGGAATGTCTCATTGATTTCAATTACATCATTAATTAGATCTTAGTGTAGGTAATACATAAATGTTGAATGTTGATATAATAATAAAACCCACAGAAGCTGAACCCACCACAAACAAAACGATAATGTAGACAATGAGAAAGTAGTGAAGTTTCGAAAAAATTGATTTGGCAGCTTCGCCACAAGAAATTTGATTAGTTACAAATTAATGTCACAAATCACTATAAATCATATATACCCAGGCCACTATGCCTTAGTGTATGGCCACACAGAGCGGCCATCCTGCAGTGAAGAACTGCATGGCCAATTAGCCCCCAGCTGCCATTCATTTAACAAAGATTGCGCTGCCCCATCATTTAACCCCTAAGGTGCTGCATTCAATGCTGATCGTGGCTCATATTAAGCCGTTCAGGGGTTATTTAGGGGTTAAAAAAAATTATACTTACCTCATCCACTTGCTAGAGGAGAGGCTGTTGGCTCCCGTCTTGATTGAAGAAAACCCACCAAAGGACCTGTGGCAAGTGTATTGACATCACCACATGATCTAGTTGGGAGAGCTCAGAGCTGTTATCACTGATGTGACGTCACAGAGCGTGCCCAATGTGACCACGTGGTGGGGTCATCACGCTCTCCACAGGTCCTTTGGCAGGTTTTCGTTAATTAAGATGGGAGCAGACAGCCTCTCCACGAGCAAATGGATAAGGTGAGCATATTTTTTTATTTTCAGCTACTGTTTTCGGAAAAATTGATTAGTTACCACAAAGCGTGAGGAAATTCAGCTTTGTGACAAATTGAATTTTTCCTAAAATTCGGATCGAAGTCCACTTCAGATACTTCGATTCGCTGAACACTATTCATTGTTAATGGCCGCTCTGCAACTTTAATGCACCTTTAAACAGGGGCTGTACCCACTTCTCCAACGCTAACACTCTCCTGCTCTACAGCCCTTCTGCCATTTACTATTCCTCCTTTTCCACATCATCTAATATCAATGAGAATATGTAATCAGGAACATCCAGCTCCTCTCTCTGCATCTTGCTGACTTTTCTAGGACATGGAGACTTTAAAGGATGATTTGGAAGAAGTAAAGCCAGCAAAAGATGAGGATGGTCATCATTAAGACCTGGCCCTCCCTAAGGGGTGCAAACTGGATGGTATTGGTTGGCATGCTGGCACCGGCATAATAAAGGCTTCCATCTTACTGGTATTTAATTATACATCTTAGTTTATGGTTGATGTAGGAATAAGTAAATGTAGGAATAACTAAAACTGATGAAGAATAAATTCCCCTGCACTTTCCCTCTCCAATATTCTACTAATCATTTTCAGCAACACCTTCCCTAGCACATGAGCTCTTGCTCATGCTCAGCTCACAGGACAATGGTAGAGATCACACAGGACTGTGACATCATATGGGATGGCTATCTGTGGATTGGCTGGCTGCATGGCATTATCGGTGATCTTGCATTCCCGGGCTTGTCTCCTCTACACTTAGTTTGCTTTTGTAACACATGCAGCCACCATTTTAGGAAAACCTGATTTGTTACCATGAAGTGTAAGAAAATTCAGATTAGCTGTGAAGTTTTTCTAAATTAGCTTTGAACGCTTCGATTTGCTAAACACTATAGACAATAAAACCATGGAACCACAAATCCCAGGATACAGTCAAACCAAACCAAACCAAGGACCAGACTTCAAGACTCTGAAAACAACTGTACAAATCCTTCACTATACCCAGCAAAGAGGCACAAATATCTAAAGGTATTTAAAGCATAACATTCCAATAGCCCCTCCCAAGAAACATCAGACTAAGTAAGTTGATAACAGAACCAGATTCAGGTGTAAGGCAGTTGCATAGCAACCACCTCAAACAAAGTTATTGAAAAACATCAAGAGATACCTGTTGCTCATAGCTGTACTGCTATATCACACACAAACATAATACTGCTACACCACAAACATTTATTGTGCAGCTATGCCCCACTCAAACATATGGCACACAAATATATGACTGCTGTATAATGCACACACATATTGCTTACAAACACACATGCATTTATGTATACATATGCATTACACAGAAATATATATACACATTAAGCATGTAACAGCGACCTCTGTGCGGCGCTGTTCCCCCACTCATCACCGTTGTCCCAGGCCTCATGCTCACCTGTGATCTCTACTTCCAGCCTCTGTTGCAGGTCTGGACTCTGCCTGTGCGGTTGGTATTACCTAGGTGGATTCCGCTCCACAACTTCCATTTAACCTGGACACTGCTTGTACTCGGCTGCTGATGTGGCAGGACGCATCACTCCCTGGGTGGGGCTGAGTCATGTCATGTGATCTCATTAACCTACCCTGTCTCTCCTGCAGGTATTTAAGTGGCTCAGCCCTTTACCCAGACACCTCAGAGTCAAGGTCCTAATCTTGTGCTAAAGAGCTTGCTTACCACTCGTGTTCCTGACTTGATACTTCGTTCCTGGACTTTGTTTATCTTCTGATCCCGGTCTCTCCCGTTGCCGATCCAGATTGTTTGACCTTGTTCCTGTGCCGCCTGCCCTGACCCATTGCTTTTTCTGACTACGTCTTTGCCTCTTCCTCCGGTTCCTGTCTGACCACATCTGTACTATCGGTACCTTTGCAGGTACCTCCTGGTCTGCCTGGACCAGCTGACACTGACTGGTTTACGCTCTGGAGTAGCCCCTGGCCGACGGTCTAGCCTATCCTTACAATCTGAGGCTCTAGTGAAATCCGGGTAATTGCTTAGTTACTCCCCTCCAGAGTATTGCTAGTCAGTGGCACAGTGGGTTCATATCCGCTAATCCGTGACAGTACTCTGAGGCCATGGACCCCGCTGGTCATCCCAAGACCGTCGTTCATGATCTCTTACAGGAATTAAAGCACCAGAGTGAATGAAAAGACTTATTGATGCAGTTCATGCAAAATGTCGCTGCTCGCTTGCATACCGTCTCTCCTCCGGGCATGCAAGGTTTACAGTCGCTCCTCCACCTGCTGCGATGCCACCAGTGATTCCGGAACACAGTGCCACCGGAGTGCAACTCCCACTGCCAACCCGCTATGTTGATAATCCAAAGACATGTCGGGGATTCCTTAATCAGTGCCTGATCCTTTTCAAGTTACATGGGCGGAGGTTCCCTATGGAGCGGTTCAAGGTTGCCTTCATCATATCCCTGTTGCCTGATGAGGCCCTTGCCTGGACAAACCTTATTTGGGAACGTTGAGGTCCAGAGACGACTAATCTGCAGTCCTTCCTGACTACCTTACGGATAGTCTTTGAGGAGCCGGGTCGCACGTCCTCTGCTGCCCACGTCAAGGCGCAAGGTACGCCATCCAGTTCTGTACCGTGGTGGCCGAACTGGCATGGAATAATGAGGTTCAACTGGCAGTGTTCTAGGAGGGTCTTTCTGACAGAATTTAGGACGAATTGACTGAGAGCGACCGCCCGTCGTCTCTGAACGACCTAATTACATTGGCTACTCGGATTGATGTGCGTTTCAGGGAATGCTCCAAGCAGATCGCATGCACCAGAAGACCACCTCGTCTGGCTCCTTCATTTCAGAGGCCGGTCCTTCCACCAGCAGTTGTTCCTCCTGAAGAGCCCATGCAGATTGAGCACCTTTGGCTGACTGACCAGGAAGGCAGAGAACTTATGTCTGTATTGTAGAGACAAGAACCACTTTGTGCGTAACTGTCCCCAGAGACCGGGAAACGCCATTGTCTAGGATCAGTTGGAGAGGTGGTTCTAGACCAGGAGAAGTCCTCTCTGAAACTTTCTGTTCCAGTGACTCTCTCCAACAAGGGAGTTTCCAATCTGTGCCAGCATTTTTGGACTCTGGGTCAGCCGGTAACTTTATTCTGCAAGTTCTGGTTAATCAGTATCAGCTTCCCACCATCCGTCTGGAGAGGCCTCTGTCAGTGGCTTCCGTTAATGGACTACCACTTCCTGAACCAGTACTCACCGTTACTGTGCCTCTTAAATTACAGGTGGGGGTACTGCTCTCGGAGTTAATTTCCTTCTATGTGCTGCCAGTTTCCATGAATCTGATAATTCTTGGGCTACCCTGGCTGCGCCTTCATTTGCCAATTGTGGACTGGCACTCCAGAGAGATCCTGTGATGGGGAACATCTTGTCGCACCACCTGCTTAGCAGAGGTCCATACTGTTTCCTCACCTACGATACCTGTAGATCTACAGGGACGCCGAGACTCTGCCTCCACATCGTCCATATGACTGTCCAATCGATCCTCTGCCTGGTGCTACTCCTTCTCGTGGTCGAGTCTACCCCCTCTTTCTTACAGAGACACAGGCGATGTCAGACTACATCAAGGAGAATCTTGAGAGAGGGTTTATCCGGAAGTCCACTTCGCCAGCCGGGGCCAGGTTCTTCTTCTTGCAGAAAGATGGTTCCTTACGGCCTTGTATGGATTATCGAGGTCTGAATAAGATTATGGTTAAAAATCAATATCCCCTTCCACTGATCTCTGAGCTACTTGAGAGGATCTTGGGAGCTAAAGTCTTCTCCAAGTTTGACCTGCGCGGTGCATATAATCTTATCTGCATTCGAAAAGGTGATGAGTGGAAGATCGCTTTCAACACTCGTGATGGACAAATCAGTCTATGCAGTGCTCCTGCGGTATTGCAAGAGCTAGTTATTGATGTCTTCCGGGATCTGCTGTATACCTGTGTGATTATGTAACTGGATGATATACTGGTTTTCTCTCCAGATTTGATCACTTACCAGAGGCATGTACGGCTAGTCTTACAGCGCTTGAGGGAAAATAGGCTCTATGCCAAACTCGAGAAATGTACCTTCGAAAAAACTACAGTACTGTTTCTTGGATACATAATCTCAGATGCTAGATTATAGATGGATCCTGAAAAACTGAATGTGGTAAAGAACTAGCCCCTGCCCACAGGGTCTTTGTGCTATACAGCGCTTCCTAGGATTCGCCAACTTCGGCAGTTTATTCCGAACTTTTCATCCCTAATATCTCCGATCTCCGCTCTTACTAAGAAAGGGGTGGATGCCAAAGACTGGCCTCCTAAGGCAGAGGCCGTTTTCGTCCAATTAAAGAGCTCCTTTGCATCTGCATCCCTATGTCTCCCGCCAATTATTTTTAAAAGTGGACGCCTCCTCCATAGGAGCCGGTGCGGTTTTACTACAAAAGAATTCCAAGGGCAAGATGTTCACTTGTGGATTCTTCTCCAAGCTCTTCTCTCCCGCTTAAAATAATTACTGTATAGGGGACAGGGAGCTTCTGGCCATAAAACTTGAGTTGGAGTGTTGAGCGAGCATGCTCGGCCGAACTGCTGTTCGGCTCGAGCATCGCTATGCTCAGCACATCCGAGTGCTCGGCCGAATACTGCGGGTGCTCAAGTACAATTTAATACAATGAAAGTCAATGGGAGACCCAAGCATCAAACCAGGCACCCCCTTCTCTGAAATAGAGAGGGTGTCTGGTTCACAAAAAAAGGTTAGAAATTGATGGAAACCCCATCAAAGTGGTTGGGAAACAGCATTAAGAGGATGGCTGGATGCGGGGGCGTGGCCTGTCTGAGCTTGATGGCGGCTGCTTGAGAGCGGAGCTCCCGCTACTAGACCCCGTTTTAGCCCATTTCTGAGCACTACCCAACAGAAGGGATGAATATCCAGCCTAAGGATCCGGCTAAAGACACTACTGACCCGAAAAGGGACCCACCCCAGCGCTCCGACATGGAGAAGTTCCCCCAAAAGACGGCTCCCAGCTACCCGTGCAAACAAGTGAGATGGCGCCGAGGCGGCATGGAGAGGGGGAAGCATCTGGGGACGCAGCTTGCGGAATCCCATCGCAGCTTGGCGATGAACCAGCGGCTTTCACCTGTGATTTTCTATAAGGGGCCCTCCAGAAGGCTCTAGCCCCAATTGCAGCAGACCTAGCCACCATAAAGGCTGACATCCGCCATATTGGAGAATGGGTTGAGTCCCTAGAACAGGTACAAGACGCCATGCTCACCTTCAATACAGCTGTTAAGAGCTCACTGAGCTCCCACACCAGAGCCATGAATAGTCTCTTGCTCCAGATTGAAGACCAAGAGAACAGGAGTCGGCGACATAATAAGGATCCGAGGCCTCCCAGAAGCAGAGGACAAGGAAGATCTATTGCATGTAATGGAGTCACTCTTCGCCGTCCTGCTTGGCCCAGGTAGAGCCGGAAACGTCACAGTTGAGAGGGTACACCGAGCCCTCTGACCCAAGCCAGGATCCTCGGAAAATCCTAGAGATATCATATGTGGCATCCTAAGCTACAGGGACACAGAGGAGATTCTGCAGAAGGTGAGGGAGAGAGGGGAGGTGAAACTACATGGAGTCTGCATCCAAATCTTTCAAGATCTAGCAGCCTCTACCCTTCAAAAAAGCCTCTACCCTTCACTGTAAGATCACCTGCAGACCTGCCACCCCTCTGGGACTTGCTGAACCTGCCACCAGTGGAGATCTTCTCCTGGCTTCCTATTCCTTCTGAGGAAGAATTACCAGCGATATCACCGTGGATGAAGCCAAGACCCCAGCGGAACGGGCGAAATAGGAAAGCCGCACGGAGAGAGATGGACACCTGAACCTCTGACTGATGGTGACGCTGATCACGGTTCTGTTTACATCAGGATGAGTCACTTCTAGAGTATTATATGTAGTAAAGCTAGCCCTTTAATGGCGATACTTATTAACCCCTATGTTAAATTGTTACTATAGGTTTTACATAAATAAGGGCTCTCTTATCACTATACTTTAAGTGGAGCATATATGTTAGATTAAAATGGGTAGTTAATTTGCCAAGTAAAGCCCATTCAAATGGGCTAACGGAGGGGTCTAGGCCGATCAGGATATACTGGTGATGTGTAATCACCTCCCCCCCATAGGAGAATTCCACCTGGAATTCAGGTATATTCACACAATTGTATTGTTACTTTATGATTCTGTATTGCTTTCTGTTATATCTATTGTTGTATACTACAACTCTTGGTCACATACATACCATGCAAGTCAGTCCCTATGTGGCACATGAATGGCTCCGTTAGTGCTTAATGTAGCAACTTTCAATGTACATGGCTGCAAAGGCCCTGTCAAGAGAAGCCGAGTATTTCAAACCATCAAGAAGGCAGCAATTGATATAATTATGCTGCAAGAAACTCATTTTACAGCCCTTCATGTACCTAATTTAGGCAACTCTGCATTTCATTATTGGTACCATTCAAGTTCAGACAATTCGGCCTCGAGGGGGGTCAGTATTGGGCTAAAAAAGAGTGTACCCTTCACTTACATTCTCAGTTGTCAGATTTGGAAGGTAGATACCTCCTGTTGAATTGTGAAATAGGTCATACAATGGTCACCCTTTGTAATCTTTATGCCCCGAATGTTAGGACAGTTCACTGGCTGAAAGATTCCTTTGACAAAATTGCTACCTTTGCTTCCGGCATGCTCATAATAGGGGGGGATTTTAACCTAACCTTAAATCCACTACTAGACTCCTCATCTCAGAAATCAGCTATAACATTTAAAGCACTTAAGTCCATACAGACATGCTTGAGGGATTTACATGTCAGTGATATTTGGAGATCAGTCCATGGTGAAAGAAGAGATTATACATTCTATTCAAACCTGCATAAGTCTTACCAGAGATTGGACTACCTTTTTATATCAGAAAGAAATCTACCCTCAATTCAGTCCTCAACAATTGATAACATTACAGTATCAGATCATGCTTTGGTATCCTGCGCCATTCAGCTCCCAGATTTAAAAGGGAGAGAGTGGACGTGGAGGCTAAACCACACATTACTAGACACACAGGCGCATGTAGATGCTATTTAGAGGAAATTACAGGAGTACTTTGCCCTCAACTAAAATACCGCGACGACACCTGCTATAGTATGGGAGGCGCACAAGGCAGTAGTACGCGGGGAATTCATAGCGTTAGGTTTACACATCAAAAAAGAACGTACAAAACGTCTGACGGATCTTTTAACCCGCATCTCCCAGCTTGAAAGGTCCCACAAAAGGTCACTAGCCTTGAAGGACTTAGAGAAACTGGTGTCGCTTAGACAAGAGCTTAAGACATTACTAAACATTAAAGTAACAAAGGCGTAACTAAGGGTTAGGCACAAACATTAGATGCACGGGAATAGAGGTAGTAAAATTATGTTGGCTGTTATAAAAAAACGAGCAGAGCAATCCTTTATCAAACAAATGAAAACACAGGATGGGGCCCTTTCTACAGATACTGATAGTATCTCCAAAGTTTTCACTACATACTATCATAAACTGTACAATATAAGGATAGATGAACCCAGGGAAGTTGTGAAAATCCGGCAGGAAGAGACATCTACCTGCTTGCAGGAACTTGACTTACCGGTAGTTTCAGAAATGGACAAAGGGATTTTATTGGCTCCTATCACATTAGAAGAGGTAGGAAAAGCCCTAAAATCGACCCCCAAAGGCAAGAGTCCTGGACCTGATGGTCTGACGGTTGCTTATTATAAAAGTTTTTTCCTACACTAGGCCCCCAGCTAGTAACTCTTTTTAATTCCTTATTAAAAGGTACACCTTTAGTTAGGCAATCGCTGGAAGCACACATTACTGTACTGCCCAAGCCGGGCAAAGATCCAAACCTCCCAGCCAGTTACAGACCAATCTCACTTTTGAATGCAGATATCAAACTATGGGCGAAAATTCTGGCTTTTAGAATTGCACCTTTACTTAATGGTTTGAAATCTCCAGAACAATCTGGCTTTGTAAGAGGCAGGGAGTGCAGGGATATCACATTCCGAGTCATTCAAGCACAGCAATATGCCTTGTCATATGGTCGGAGAATCACATTTCTCAGCACCGATGCCAAAAAGGCATTTGGCATAGTGGACTGGCAGTTCATGGAAGCCACCCTATATAGATTTGGCTTTCCTCCCCAATTCGTGGCCGCTGTGTTGTCACTGTACTCCTCACCCACGGCAAAAATATGTATTAATGGCATCCTCTCACCTTCCTTTGACATACGCAATGGGACACGGCAAGGGTGCCCGTTATCACCAACTCTATTTATCCTTTGCCTAGAAACATTCCTCCAAGCTATCAGGCAAGATCGGGAAATACAAGGGATAAGAATAGGCCCTCAAACGCACAAAGTAGCTGCATTTGCGGACAATATGTTATTACTTTTATCTGACCCGATAGCAGCGTTCCCGGCACTCCTAAAGCAGCTAGATAAATTTGGGACCCTATCCAATTTTAAAAAAAATCTTGCCAAATGTGTAGCATTAGGGATTAATACCCCTCAGTCAGCTATAGCACAACTCAAAAAGGATTACCCCTTTCAATGGAAAGCTGACAATATAAACTATTTAGGAGTTCGAATAACAAGAGACCCTGAGCAGCTTTTCCCCCAGAATTAACTCAAACTACTAGCTGACATCAAACTTCAGCTTAAAGAACTAAAAATCCCATACTTAACTTGGCTGGGGAGGAAGAACATCTTAAAAACATATATCCTCCCTAAACTGTTATATTTGATGCAGACGTTTCCAATATTCCTGCCTCACCACTACCTCGCGCAGCTCCGTAAGGTGTTTTCTACATTTGTTTGGAACCATACTAAACCTAGACTCGCCTACAAAAGATTAATTTTGCCCAGACACAAAGGAGGGTTTGGACTTCCCAATGTGACCGGCTATTATAGGGCAATACAGATAAGATTACATTCAGAGCTAGTCAACCATGGGATAAATAAACTAGGTTGCCAAATAGCAAGAAAAGTCTTAGGGCCGAGAGGCCTAGCTATGTTGTGGGATTTCCGCACAAAACCCCAACATAGACTGGAGGCTCCTAGCTCACTAAGAGGTATCTTGGACTCTTGGTATAAAATATCAGGATCTTTACATCCCTCTCGCTGCCTTTCACCTTTTAGGCCTATCAGGCACTTACCTTACATATTTAATGCAGACTTCAAAGATGATCTAGGACTTTGGGCAGCATTAGGCAATATAGCAGTAAGAGATTTTTTACAAAATCGCCTAGTCCCCACCCTACAAACTCTGAAAACACGGTTCAAGCGTATCCCATGGTCCTTAACCCACTATTCCCAAATGAACAGGATTTGTACACAATACTCGACAAGCTCTCCCAGCGACTATACCCCCACATGGTATGATGCAGTGTGGAATCAGCCAATAAGCAAAAAAGGAACTATCTCGCTACTGTATAACAAAATATTGGACCTAGATTCAGACGCTAGACCATTGTTTATCGAACAATGGGGAAAAGAGATAGGCTACTCCTTAGACGTTAAGACTGTAGGAAGAATACTTACCCATTCCCATGGATACTCGCGGTGTATAAAAATCCAGGAAAACTCCTTTAAGCTAGTCACCAGATGGTACAAAACACCTGACAAACTTCACGCTAATTGCCCTTCATACTCAGCAAACTGCTGGAGGTGTGGAAAGGAAAAAGGTACCATGTACCATATTTGGTGGCCGTGCCCATTAATTGCCAAGTACTGGGATATGATCTCCAAAGAGGTACAAGAAATATGTACAATAACCTCTCCTATCACCCCACTAGTAGCGCTACTCAATCTACCTGATTGTAATTATAAACTTACAAAACATTCCTTATCTGCCCACCTTATGGCAGCGGCCAAACTGCTAATACCAAAATATTGGCTATCTAAGGAGATCCCGAGTCTTAGGGAATGGGTATGTAAGGTCAAAGACATATGCCAATTAGAAGAACTAACGAGTTGGGAATCGCTATCACACGATAATTGTTTAATTGCATGGGAAAAATGGTTTGACCGGTATAAAAGCAGCAGTTCCTATATGTACTTATCTATAGATAAATTCACATTCTATGTTACCTGATCTACCGGGAAAGGTGTGTAAGACCCCCTTTACATCCACTGTTGCTATATCTAACCATGTACACAACAATGGACCTCACAATAAGTTGAGTCAGACATGGGGTTGGCCACATGCTTGCCTAACCGCCTCCGGACCGCCTAACGCAGGATTGCGTTCCGGAGGCGGTCGATTTGTTCCTCCTTGATGCTTCGCCGCGTCATCTCGCGAGACGCGAGATTTCCTGTGAACGCGCGCACACAGGAGCGCGCGTTCACAGGATCGGGAGGTAAACGAGTGGATCTACAGTCTGCCAGCGGCGATCATTCGCTGGCAGGCTGTAGATCCGATTTTATTTAACCCCAAAAAGGTATATTAGACGCTGTTTTGTTAACAGCGTATAATATACCTGCTACCTGGTCCTCTTGTGGTCCCTTTTGCTTGGATCGACCACCAGAGGACACAGGCAGCTCTGTAAGTAGCACCAAACACCACTACACTACACCCCCCCGTCACTTATTAACCCCTTATTAACCCCTGATCACCCCATATTAGACTCCCTGATCACCCCCATGTCATTGATCACCCCCCTGTAAGGCTCCATTCAGACGTCCGTATGTGTTTTGCGGATCCGCGGATCCGCAAAACACATACGGACGTCTGAATGGAGCCTTACAGGGCGGTGATCAATGACAGGGGGGTGATCCCCCCATATAGACTCCCTGTGCGATTGGTATTACCTATGTGGATTTCGCTCCACAACTTCTATTTAACCTGGACACTGTTGGTACTCGGCTGCTGATGTGGCAGTACGCATCACTCCCTGGGTGGGGCTGAGTCATGTCATGTGATCTCGTTAACCTACCCTGGCTCTCCTGCAGGTATTTAAGTGGCTCAGGCTTTTACCCAGATGCCTCAGAGTCAAGGTCCTAATCTTGTGCTAAAGAGCTTGCTTACCTCGTGTTCCTGTCTTCATACTTCGTTCCTCGACTTTGTTTATCATCTGATCCCTGCCTGCTTGCATCACCTCTCCTGTTGCCGATCTGGATTGTCTGACCTTGTTCCTGTGCCACCTACCTTGACCCATTGCTTGTTCTGACTACGTCTCTGCCTCCTCCTCTGGTTCCTGTCTTGTTGCTCCTGGTAATGACCCTGCCTGTCTGACCATGTCTGTACTGTCGGTATCTTCGCAGGTACCTCCTGGTCTGCCTGGACCAGCTGCCACTGACTGGTTTACACTCTGGAGTAGCCCCTGGCAATTACTGACAGTCAAGCTTATCTTCACCATCTGAGGCTCTAGTGAAATCCGGGTAGTTGCTTAGTCACTCCCCTCCAGAGTATTGCTAGTCAGTGGCAAAGTGGGTTCACATCTGCTATCCGTGACAAAACATAAATTACACACACATTAGTTGTTACATACATTGCACATGTATAAATTCACAATACATACATATACACATTACACCAATATATATGTAGTTAGAAGTGAGCAGAGGACAGGGTTTTCTGCAGACTTCTCCTTTTCTCTGCCCTGCTGCCTGATTCAAGTAATAGCAGCTGGTAAGAAGCTCTGGCTGTTGTAACCTAAAGAAATACAGGTAGAAGAATGGGGAGAAGGCAATATATTCTTCTGCCCCTCTCTATATCTGTACATGACTGCATCCAGGGAAAGCCCCTTATTTGCCTCCTTTTTCTCCCTTGGCTATGGTCCTGACAGGGAATATCAAGCTATTGTGTGTACTTTAGTTTCCAGGGCTGGAATATGTCCATTTTTATGTACGAATAACCCCATTAAAAGCACTTAAATCTTAAAATGGTATGTTTGTAATAAAAACCAAATTTTTACGATAATTACCTTGTATTATATTTTTTTAGTGAGTCAGTGTAAGTGAAGTGTTAAGAAATACAATCTTTATTTTTTTATTAATGAGCCGTTCATGACGAGCAAATATAGCAAAAATATGATAAATATTGTCAAATGGCATAATATGCCTAGTTAGTCAATTTGCAGGTGTTCCATTTTGTTGAAGTTTAGGATGATGGCTTTCCTCATATGCCGGTGATGAGGGAGCTCAAGAATTAAATAAAAGTGAATACAAGAAGTGCTACACTTAAGGAACTGCATGAAATCCTAATCTGAAGATAAAACACATGATTGTTAGTAGATTTAAACAAACTTGCCAAATGTAGATGTGCTCTAAGAAATAAAAGACACCATTTCTGCATTATTAAAGACAGTCCCTTTAGAACTGGAGGAGTCTCTTGGTTTGGCATTGCATTTGCTAAGATGTTAATAATTCCCAAAATCCTATACTTGTTTAGAAACGTTCCGATCCGCCTCTTTAATTAATTTCTGTCAAGAATCCAATCCATATTAAAAAACTTAATTTGGAATAATAAAACCCTGAGGGTCGAGGCGGATATATTATATAGGGAAGTAAAATAGGGTGGCATGGGATGTCCTTCTGTTATTTCCAATTATAGAGCCACTATTTTGGACCAATTAAAGCCTCTTTGGCTACGAGAATCACCTAAACACTGGGTTGATATAGAATCTTACAATCTAGGCAGATTTAATGTATCTGTGATATTAATGGCTGCATCTTTATTCTATAAACAGCTTTCCAATTCTAACCCAACTATAGGAGCAATTATGGATTCCTGGGGGACAATGGTCACCAAACAAAAATTGTTCTCCATGAACTACCTCAATGCCACCACTGAACTGCTTGATTCTATTATCCCAAATATTAATCTATCTAACTGGAGATCGAAAGGTATTTGTAAAGTGTCAGGCGACCAAATTCTTAGCTTTGAAAACTTATAAAAACAATTCTTACTACTACCCTACATTTACATACTTGCAGATTAGACATTGTTTTGCTAAACTAGCATGGCAATTAGACAAATTGAGTTCCCCTTTATGTGGTTGGCTAACTTCTCCTCTCACCTCTCTCCTCAATACAAAGCAAAATGGGAACCTGTTCTTAAAACCACTTTTTTCCGATAATCAATGACAGTGTTGCAGTACCCAAAATCACCAGATATTCAAACCATATTGAGTTAACTAGGAAATTATTATAGCAATGGTTTATGGTACCCAGTAAGATGTCTCTTTTTTGTGACATCCCTAACAACTGCTGGTATTAAGTGATTGGGTCCTTCCTGCATATATGGTGGAAATGTTCTGACATTCTGCGGTTCTGGAGAAGGATTGGGAGACTTTTTTCTTTTATTTGTGGATTCCCAATAATACTTGATGTTCCATCGGCATTATTAAACATAAACTCTGAGCAGTTCTCCTTATTTCATAAAACTATCATTCTTTATGTACAAACCGGATTCCAAAAAAGTTGGGACACTAAACAAATTGTGAATAAAAACTGAATGCAATGATGTGGAGATGGCAAATGTCAATATTTTATTTGTAATACAACGTAGATGACAGATCAAACGTTTAATCCGAGTAAATGTATCATTTTAAAGGAAAAATACGTTGATTCCAATTTTCACGGTGTCAACAAATCCCCAAAAAGTTGGGACAAGTAGCAATAAGAGGCTGGAAACAGTAAATTTAAGCATAACGAAGAGCTGGAAGACCAATTAACACTAATTAGGTCAATTGGCAACATGATTGGGTATAAAAAGAGCTTCTCAGAGTGGCAGTGTCTCTCAGAAGCCAAGATGGGTAGAGGATCACCAATTCCCACAATGTTGCACAGAAAGATAGTGGAGCAATATCAGAAAGGTGTTACCCAGCGAAAAATTGCAAAGACTTTGCATCTATCATCAACTGTGCATAACATCATCCGAAGATTCAGAGAATCTGGAACAATCTCTGTGCATAAGGGTCAAGGCCGTAAAACCATACTGGATGCCCCTGATCTCCGGGCCCTTAAACGACACTGCACCACAAACAGGAATGCTACTGTAAAGGAAATCACTCAGGAATACTTCCAGAAACCATTGTCAGTGAACACAATCCATCGTGCCATCCGCCGTTGCCAGCTAAAACTCTACAGTGCAAAGAAGAAGCCATTTCTAAGCAAGATCCACAAGCTCAGGCGTTTTCACTGGGCCAGGGATCATTTAAAATGGAGTGTGGCAAAATGGAAGACTGTTCTGTGGTCAGACGAGTCACGATTCGAAGTTCTTTTTGGAAATCTGGGACGCCATGTCATCCGGACCAAAGAGGACAAGGACAACCCAAGTTGTTATCAACGCTCAGTTCAGAAGCCTGCATCTCTGATGGTATGGGGTTGCATGAGTGCGTGTGGCATGGGCAGCTTGCATGTCTGGAAAGGCACCATCAATGCAGAAAAATATATTCAGGTTCTAGAACAACATATGCTCCCATCCAGACGTCATCTCTTTCAGGGAAGACCCTGCATTTTTCAACAAGATAATGCCAGACCACATTCTGCATCAATCACAACATCATGGCTGCGTAGGAGAAGGATCCGGGTACTGAAATGGCCAGTCTGCAGTTCAGATCTTTCACCTATAGAGAACATTTGGCGCATCATAAAGAGGAAGGTGCAACAAAGAAGGCCCAAGACGATTGAACAGTTAGAGGCCTGTATTAGACAAGAATGGGAGAGCATTCCTATTTCTAAACTTGAGAAACTGGTCTCCTCGGTCCCCAGACGTCTGTTGAGTGTTGTAAGAAGAAGGGGAGATGCCACACAGTGGTGAAAATGGCCTTTTCCCAACTTTTTGGGGATTTGTTGACACCATGAAATTCTGATTCAACATATTTTTCCCTTAAAATGGTACATTTTCTCAGTTTAAACTTTTGTTCTGTGATTTATGTTCTATTCTGAATAAAATATTAGAAGTTGGCACCTCCACATCATTGCATTCAGTTTTTATTCACGATTTGTATAGTGTCCCAACTTTTTTGGAATCCGGTTTGTACTCACTGTTGTGAGAGAACAAATTGCTCACAAGTGGAGATCATCTAATATTCAATCAATGGCTAAGGCAGGCATCCTCAAACTGCGGCCCTCCAGCTGTTGCAAAACTAGAACCCCCAGCATGCCCGAACAGCCTTCAGGTATCAGCCTACAGCAGGGCATTGTGGGAGTTGTAGTTTTACAACAGCTGGAGGGCCGCAGTTTGAGGATGCCTGGGCTAAGGTGTTGCAAGGGATAAATAACAACTGTTGGCACGAATCCATGATTGCTTCCTCTTTGAATACTACTGCGTCTTTTAAGAACAGATGGGATGTATGATTATCATGCAAATACAATACATTACAATCTATTTATAAATAGATTTAATACATATTTTAGCCCTGAATTATGATTATGCTGGTACTAATGCATATATTATTCTGAGTTATATAATCTCTTTTACACTCGGTAGTATCCCTGTATGGACCAACATATGCTGTTTTTGGCACTTTTATGTAGTATGTAACTACTGTGTTTTTGTTTTTGTTTTCTATTTCTTTTATTCTCATTCTTTGCCGATTGTTCATGTATTTTGTAACTGATACTACTAATAAATATTAAAGTAAAAAATAAAAAAAAAGGCAATCCCCAGCCACTTATTCTAATAGGGTATTCAAGCCTTGTTTACAAAATGTTTCTGACATTTTTCCATCCAGACAGAGAACTACAGTAGTCCTACAACCTTGCTTAGATTTGTACAATCTAGGGGAATATAATGCACAATGTAATTACAGTGAATACAGTAATTACTGGTGTTCTGCTTTGTATCATGGTGCCTTTGTATCGCTGGCATCCTGAACTCAAGCAAAGATTACACCTGCATAGAGTTTAAGGAGTTATCCAACATGTGCTGTGATCCTGGGATGATGTGATCAATCGGAAAAAGCTGAAGTGCAAGTGTCTAATCTCTTGACAAAGTGCTTCTGCGAGATTCAGGGAGCGATTTATCATTCCCTTTATGCCTGAAAAGTGGCATTAAAAAGTCACAGGTGCGACTTTTTAAAAAGTTGTTGCATTCCCCTTTTTTGCTGTCCTTGCCACTTTTCTAAAAGGGTGTGTGACAAGGGGGGGGGGGGTTAAAAGGGGAGTGTCCAGACACCGAAAAATCTATCTTCATGTATGTCAGTTTTCTGGCGCTAATGAAGACAGAAATTAAGCTGTTGTAGATTTCTGGTTAGACGCACAGACTGCAGGAGGATGAGCCTAATTTATGATGAGATATATGCAGCACAGGGAATATCAAGACAGCTGCAAAGATCGCCAGTTTTGATAAATCTCCCCTCAGGCTCATATATGCACTACAAGTTCTAACCCCAGGTTGGGATCACATGCCCAATGTAAGGAATGTGATCCCTGAGGCAGCGGCTGCACGGGATTGTGACGCATATCAGATATAATCCCTTTATCATGTTAGTGTTCTCACTATCTATAGTGAGAGATGATAGCATTCTAATAAAATTTTTCCTGGTGTTTGTATCCTGCTGGGGAGAGGGAACGGTGGAAATAATATGAATTAATTTCTTCATGTGATTTTGATATGCTAATACTGACATCACATCCACTATTTTACATACAAATGCGGCACTTTCTTAATTGACTGTGATATCATGTCACAAAAGCAATTGAAAAAGTCAAGTAAAAGTTTCTTGCAACTGTTTACTCAACTCATCTTACTAAGATATGGATTGCTGCATTTGTATACTGTTCTCATTTCAAATTGTCCATGGAATGGGTGACATTTGTTCTTATTTATGTTTTTAACAAGTTTCTCAATGTATCTTACTTCTGTAGCTAAACTTTGCTTGAGAGTTGTAAATTTAATTAGCAACGTCTGTTCTTTAACAATCATAAACTTGTAATTTGCTCAGGCCTTGCCATAAGTTCTATGGCAGCTGCTTAGCATAGAAGTTAGCATCCCATTAAATCATTCTACCAAATCATCTTCTTTCAGCTGGGATGCCATTCATGACTGATTTATTTGCGAATTTGAATGCAGATTTCTTGAAAACTCTGATGTATAGGCCAAGGTAAAAGAAGTATTTCATGCCTGTCAAATATTACACCTCATATCATGAGGGTACTTATAAACTTTTCATTTTGAAAGGGTGTAATAAATTCTTTTTTATTTTAATTTAAATTAAAAATGATTTCTGCAACACATAATAATGCAACTCATTACAGATAGTATTTAACAGAGAAACTTCATAGCACCACAACTGGAAAAGTATATTTTATTCCCACACTAAAATATGCACATTTATTTGAAAGAACAGGGCCCTCAGTATTTCTTTTGCAAATTTTTTTTTTTGCATTTTCTTGCTTTTATTTTGTGGCTTTTTTTTCTTCATTTTTTGTGTTGTCAGGTGCTAGTTTAAAGTTCTTATTGAATTAGGAAATTCACTACGGATACAGCAATTTTTTGGAGTTGTGTTTGTGCGTTTATAACATTTGGACCCTTTTTTTAAAAAAAAAACGAAATGCTGCATACTCTAGACATTTTGTACTTCACTTCAGCTTCTTTATAGGAGTTGAATAACAGCTAATACTATCTATTTTAACTATATAAAGTATATTCAAATGCTAAGAAATGCCACATAAAGTGCAGCAAAATTGTATAACCTTGTTTACCACCAGTACTACTACTAATAAAAAAAATAAAAAATAAGCATGAAAGAAGTCTGTGACACTATTTACAGTACACGTGCTAATAGATATATAGATAGACAGATAATAGAGATAGATAAATAGATATAGATAGATAGATAGATAGATAGATAGATAGATACTGTAGATAGATAGATTGATAGATTATGTGTGTGGCGAAACCAACCTCGCCACTGGGTTTTGGAGGGGCCTGGCTACTAGCCTCTTGCCCCAGGATTATGGGCCTTCTCATCAGCCAGGCCTCATTTGTTCACAAAGGACTTGGACTAACTTAATCCCTGGTCTAATTCGTGCCATTTTGGGATGTTAAATGTCTATGTGTATTGAAAAGGGTGGGACATGGTATACGTTGAGTAGGGAGGTCTGTTCCATTGTCTCTCTGTGTGTATTGGCAATATCCTTTGTCCTGAGAGATAATTGAATTACTTCTCGGTTGTCTCCAGGACAGAGGATATTGTGTATTCACCTGCCTGTGATTATTACATCAACCCAGTGTGAGGTAATCCTAACACGGGCAGAGGGGAGGATTTTGTGTGGGAGTGTCTGAGTGTATTGTACGTGGTTATTGGCTGTTTTTACAAAACCCTGTGGGTGGTAACGTTGTTGGAAGATGTGTATAAAATGCTTGTGTGTTAAAATAAAGAGAGTTCCTGTTTTATACCTTCATGAAGTCTTGGCTCATGTTTGGGGGATGGAATAACTACACTCTTGGGGATTGCTATATCACAATACTCCCCTGAGTATGAGCTCTTGTAAGAGCTTGCTCCTGGTTCCTGTCTCTGGATTTAGGAGAGGAACACCCACTGGAGCCTTGTCGTAGGTCCAGGGTGGGTAGGAGACGGCGAGACCTCCACCAAGCTTCGGCGGTTCGTGGGGTCTGCAGTGCTGACGGTGTCAAGTGGAGTGCTTGGAGTCCTCTGGAAGCACTAGGAGCAACTATCGACGGAGGTACCCGGTCTGGGTGCTAGGCGTTCCGTTACAATGTGTGAATAAAACACTGAACTGTGTAAGTTAAAGACTTTGTGGTTGCCTCTGTAACTGCGTCCGCTAGCCTGTCTACCAGAGCAAATCCCCACAATTGGTGACGGATGCGGGCAAATGCAGTGAGGCAGGCCTGAAGGCCGAAAAGTTTTTGTTTTCCCGGGCACAAGTGCATGTCCTATATTAAGCTGGCAAGGT
Organism: Bufo bufo; assembly: GCF_905171765.1. Lineage (NCBI taxonomy): Eukaryota > Metazoa > Chordata > Amphibia > Anura > Bufonidae > Bufo > Bufo bufo. Next base: position 257,758,337 of record NC_053392.1, on the reverse strand, counting down.
TACGACCCGTGTCCCCTGACAAAATTGAGGCAGTCGTGAAAGCCCTCGTGGAGGCTGACTTGCAGCAGCGGGAGGCTAACAAGCAGCAGCAGGAAATCAACCAGCTGCTATTACAAGATGTGATGGCGTTGCCAGCGGCAGGAGTGTCCCGGACTGTCCATGATGCCCGGAAAACTGTCCGTGCGGCGATCCCTAAGATGACCTCCTCAGATGACATCAAGACCTATCGGTGTTCGAAAAGGTGGTCATGAGGAAAAAGTTACCAAGAGACCAGTGGGCTGAGGTCGTCACTCCGTTTGTGGCGTCTGGACCCCAGCAAGTGTTTTCCGATCTCCTTGATGATCAAGCGGCACACTACCTGACCATAAAAGGTGAGATCCTGGCGAGACTGGGGGTGAATGTATTGGTCCTGGCCTAGCAGATGCATCAGTGGGAAATTAACCTGTCTGAACTCGCCAGACCACAATCGGACAGGTGTCTCCTGGTAATGCTTTAGAGATGGTCAACCTGATGGAGCACTACAAGGCCACCAGAAATCTGCAGGGGGGTTCTTTTGGAAAGGGGCAGGTCAAATCCCGGAAATATCCACCCCAGACTCGGCAGCTGGTGCCAGCCAAACCCGCCCAGGACGTACCCCCTGCAGACCCAGCCCCGGTGGTCTGCTGGTGGTGTCACGAGTCTGGACACATAAGGACCGACTGTCCCCATCGGGGTGAACCCATGGATACCAACTATGGCTACCTCCACTCATTGTATGCCAGGAAGCTATGTGCCACAGGAACCTCCGAGACTATAGACAAAATCCACCTGTGCCAGGTGGAAGTGGGGGACACTCTGGCGGTGGCACTGCTGGATTCAGGGAGCCTGGTGTCCCTAGTAAGAGCTACCCTGGTGTGGCCCGCCGAGTATACTGGCTGAAAGGTCGGCGTTGTGTGCATTCATGGAGACTTAAAGGACTATCCCACCGCCCTGGTCTCTCTATCAACGATGGCCGGCAGGTGGACTCATGAGGTGGCCGTCGCCACAAAATTGCAGTATGAACTAATAATTGGGAGAGACTTCCCTGGTTTCCCGGCATTATTGCCTGATACGAAAGTTACCAATACCCATGAGACAGATGTAACCCTAGCAGAGTGGCCCAGCTCAGGGGGGAAACCAGAACCCTTAGAACCTGAGTCCGAAGGGCCAGTGGTAGGGGTGACTGCAACTTCGGTGGAAGAGGGAGAGGCAAACCCGCTAAGTGTGATAGTGGGAGACATGGAGGATGGTAAATCCATTGAACAGTTGGTGGTGCCCCAGGCTTATTGCAAACGCATGTTAGAGTTAGCCCACCAGCATGTTCTCGGGGGTCATCTGGGAATTCAGAAAACACAGGACAGGATACTACAACAGTTTTACTGGCCCAGTGTGTTCAGAGAGGTAGAAGAATATTGTAAGTCTTTCCCAACCTGCCTGATAACGAGCCCCCAGCCACATTTCCGTAGTCTCCAGGTACCCCTACCGATTATCGCTATGTATCTCGTAGGCCCAATACCGAAGTCCTCTAGAGGGCACCAACACATCTTGGTCGTTTTTAACTAAGCCACTCGGTACCCGGAGACGGTGCCGCTGCATCATACATCAGCCAAACTCATAGCTAAGGAGTTAATGGAGATGTTTTCTTGAGTGGGTCTGCCTAAGGAGGTTCTGACTGACCAAGGGACACCGTTTATGTCATGAGGGAACTCTGTAAGTTGCTCCACATAAAACAGCTACGGACGTCCGTGTATCATCCACAAACGGATGGCCTGGTAGAGAGGTTTTATCAAACATTAAAAAATGTTAAAAAGAGTGGTGTCTAAGGATGGGAGGGACTGGGACCTTCTTATGCCCTATCTCATGTTCGCAGTGCGAGAGGTGCCCCAGGCCTCTACAGGGTTCTCGCCCTTCAAACTGCTATACGGCAGACACCCTCGTGGTCTCTTGGACGTGGCCAAAGATGCGTGAGAACAACAACCCACACCGCACAAAAGTGTGGTTGAGTATGTCACCCAGATGCAAGGACGGATAGAAACTGTTTTGCCTCTGGTTAGGGAGCACATGGAGGCAGCACAACAAGCCCAGAGTAGGGTATTTAAGGGGCAAGCACGGGTCTGGAACTTTAACTCCGGTGATTGGGTATTGGTTCTGGTACCAACCATAGACAGTAAGTTCCTAGCTAGGTGGCAGGGGCCCTACAAGGTACACCAGCCAGGGAGGCGAAAGCCGGAGCAGGTGTACCATGTGAATCTGCTCAAACCATGGAAAGATAGGGAAACCTGTACTGAAGGCAGTCCACGACTAGGGTTTCTAGGGGAAGCAGTTTCGGCCCCTCTGTCTGAAGCAAGGGAAGCGGCTGCCACAGTGAAAATTGCTGACAGCCTCTCCTCTAAACAGGCTCAGGAAGCCAGGGAGTTCATTAGTCTGAACACGGATGTGTTCTCGGACCTCCCTGGACGCACGTTATCACTGAGCCTTAGGCAAAAGTCTAGTAAAAACCGTACCAGGTACCCGAGGATCGGCGACAAGCCATCGCGGAGGAAGTGCCGCTAATGCTGCAGCTAGACGTTATTGAGGAGTCCAAAAGTAAATGGGCCAGTCCGATAGTCTTAATACCCAAGCCGGATGGGACATTACGGCTCTGTAACGATTTTCGCAAACTAAACAAAATCTCTGTTTGATATATATCCCATGCCTCAGGCGGATGAGCTTATTGAGAGGTTAGGCCAAGGTCAGTATTTTTCTGTTTTGGACCTCACCAAAGGGTACTGGCAGGTACCCTTGACGGAGGTTGCCAAAGAGAAAACTGCCTTCATTACACCAGAAGGGCTATACCAATATAAGGTGTTACCCTTTGGTCTGCATGGCGCCCCTGCCACTTTTCAATGGCTCATGGACGTTGTACTTTGTCCACATCTTCGGTACGCTTCGGCTTACCTGGACGATATTGTCATTCATAGTACCGACTGGGAAAGTCATCTACCAAAAGTGCAGGCTGTAGTGGACTCCCTTAGGAAGGGTGGACTGACCGCTAACCCAAAAAAGTGTGCGATAGGGTTAAAAGAGACCAAGTACCTAGGGTATGTAATTGGGCGTGGAATTATCAAACCTCAGTTGAACAAAATTGAGGCAATTCGGAATTGGCCCCAACCTGTCGCAAGTAAAGTAATTCCTGGGAATTGTGGGATACTATATGAGGTTTGTCCCCCACTTTGCTACAGTCGCAGCACCATTGACAGGCCTTTTGAAGGGAAGCAAGTCATTGACGGTCCACTGGAATGAACAGGCGGAAAAGGTTTCCTCCGCTTTGAAGTCGGCCCTGTGTGGGTCCCCGGTTTCTGTGATGCCCGACTTTAAAAGGGAGTTTATAGTGCAGACCGATGCCTCCAAGGTAGGTCTCGGTGCTGTACTGTCTCAGGAAGTCAATGGGGAGGAGCATCCCGTTGTCTTCCTCAGCCGTAAGCTCACCTCAGCCGAAACCCGGTACAGTATAGTGGAGAGAGAGTGCCTGACCATCAAATGGGCATTCGAGTCTCTCCGCTATTATCTGTTGGGGAGAAAGTTCCGTCTGGTGACCGACCACTTCTCTCTCAAGTGGATGAGCCAGGCCAATGAGAGGAATGCTCTGGTCACCAGTTGGTTCTTGTCGTTACAAAACTTAAACTTTTCCGTGGAACATAGGGCAGGCAGGAAACAGGCAAACGCAGATGCCCTGTCTCGGGTACACTGTCTGGGTTGAACAAAGGGGGGAGGTATGTAGGAAGGTGCAAGGGGCCGTCATTGACAGAACGTATGTGTCACCGAGGTTCCTGGCCTCGGTGAGGTAAGAGCCGGTGATTTCAAGGGTCAGCGGCAGCTAGTGCTGATTGACACTGTTTGCTGTTAGTATGGCTGTAAAGCAGATCCGGGCCGGCTCTTACTGGGAGAAGCCAAAATGCTGGGTGGGTGGCTGCTCGCCACGTTTCTGGCCGGGTCTTTACTGGCCTATATCAAACTCCGCCAGCAGTCTCAGTTGGTTGTGGATTACTCCTCTCTGACAGTGGAGCGCTGTCAGTCTCTGTGTGTTTGGGAACTGATAGTTTGTGCTGTGCTAAAGGGCTGAGAGATGCCTGCTGGGAAACAGGCCCTAAAGCCTGCTGTGGACTGCAAGAGGAAAAACTGCTGACCAGGTGAAGGCTTTTGTTCTGTGGACTCTTTATGGTGTGAACAAACACCTAGACTGCAAAATGTTACTTTTTGTTTTCCCTTATGTGTGAATAAAACACTGAACTGTTTAAGTTAAAGACTTTGTTGTTGCCTCTGTACTGTGTCCGCTAGCCTGTCTACCAGAGCAAATACCCACAATAGATAGATAGATAGATAGATAGATAGATAGATGATAGATAGATAGATAGATAGATAGATATAGATAATAGAGATAGATAGATAGATAGATAGATAGATAGATAGATAGATAGATAGATAAATAGAGGATAATTGGTAGATGTATAGATATTTTGATTACATATATTAATTCATTATGTGAGACATAACATGTATATGAAGTTTAGACAAAGACCTAACAAGCAGGCAATAACAAGCATTTCATTTGAGAAGTTGGAAGATGGATTGATGTAATTAGTTTTCCATAGCATTGACGCATACAGGATATCTGTTTTGGTAATCCATAATGGGAACCTGTCATCAACTTTATGCTGACCTCACTGAGGGCAGCATAAATTAGTGACAGAAATGCTGATTTCAGCGGTGTGTCACTCATGAGTAGAGATGAGAGAATCAAAGCTGACAAAGTGGAATTCTTTACAAATTTCGAATTTCAGGAAAAATTAGATTCGTACCGAATACGAATTTCCTCGCGCTTCGCAGTAACGGATCGCATTTTTCCTAAAATGGCTGCTTCACGTGTGAGAACATGGAGAAAGGAAGTCTAGGAAGGCGGGATCACCCATACTGACATGCATGTAGCCAATCAGCAGCCAGACAGCCCCGTGATGTCACAGCCGTATTAATACGGCAGCCATCTTAGATTCTGCCATTCACCAGTGTACTTAGTGCAGGGAGAGATGTGACTGCAGGCGCTAGGAATAGAAGGTGATAGAAAAAAAGTCATTGCGCTAAAAAAAATGATTTACAAGTGCAGGGAAAGATTATTCAAGGTGTAGGGAAAGGATAGGGAGGAATCATCCCGCAGAATTTCTGTTGAACAGGGTTCAGTCAGGAGGTGACAGCCTGGGTAATAGGAACAATCAGATCACACTTTGCTGCACGGAAAGGGTATACATATTCACATTATACAGCTCTGTAATTCCAGCAAACCGTTCTTATAGGATGCAAGTGCTGACTGATACAGGCATTAACAGGGTTCATTACTGTGGCGAAACCAACCTCGCCACTGGGTTTTGGAGAGGCCTGGCTGCTGACCTCTTGCCTCAGGATTATGGCCCATACTAACTTTTAAACCCCTGAACCTATTTAAGTGAATTTTGGATAGGTTTGTCCCCAAGTTATACTGTTTAAATTGATGTAAGTTATATGTATGGCCAATGTAAACTCACAAAGTTGTAACAATTTATAATAAGTGTAACTTGTCAGCTTGGGAGGAAAATGCTGGGTGTGTTTCTATTGTGCCATTGTCCCATTGTGTGTTTAAAGAGTGATGTCTGTCCTGTTGTCTACACTTGTGTATTGGTGATTTCTCTTTGTCCTGAGAGATAATTGGATAACGCCTCGGGTGTCTCCAGGGCAGAAAGGAGGAAACCATGATGCATTGTGGGGATGTATTGTCTCTGTGTATCCTACAGTGCTGCATATCTGTCCTATGTCAGTCTTCATTCTGGTCCCCTAGGGGCGTGTACACCAGATGGGCTTGGTTGTTTTATACCTCCCTGTGGGCGGACCTGTATTTGCAAACAACTGTAATAAAAACCAGGCTGGGTGTGCCAGCACCTCAGACCACTGCTTGACCCTCAACACGGAGCCTTGTCTCGTTATTGGGGGGATCCGCTGTATGCTGTTAGAGACTGATTGCCAGGAGTGTAAGCTGATTCCTGTTCGTCTGCTAGCAGCTATTCGTGAGGTTCCAGTTTGGAGTGCTATTTTGTATCCAGTTCGGGAGTTGGTGTTCTGCAGTAGCTGTGTCTGTCTCTCAGAAAGGGGCACATCGCCTAAACGGATTTTAACCCCTTGTCTGCTGAAAGGGTCCGTTACATTGGTGGCAAGCAGCGGGATCGTTCCTACAGCCAGAAGGACAGCTACAGGAGACACCATTTCTTTGGATTTTACAACTTAAGGGCAACGCATGTCTCAGTACAGCGACCCTAAAAGCACCAGGATGGAACCAGCAGTGGAGTACAGATACTCTGTGGAGGAATTTGACCGTATGATGTGGTTGCGGCTGAACTTCTTCGGACCCAATCCAGCTGAGAAATACGTGAAGTTCGTGAGGAGTCTAGTGTTCAAGACCCTACTATACCGGGCAGAAGGTGACGGTCAGCTGCCACGTTGGGTGGACCTCCACCGGAAGTTACAGTTGCGGGCCAGAGAGAGCTCAGTCTCCATTCCCCAGCAGCAGTGTGAATTGCAGGGAATTGGGGGCCCAGTTTCCATTCCCTAGCGGCAGTGTGAAGTGCAGGGAGAGGAGAGCAGCGTCCTCCCTCCCCAGCGGCAGGCTGAGTTACAGGGGGCAGAGGTAGTTGTTCCTGCCCCTCAGCAGCAGAGTGATATGCCGGGAAGGCAGTGTGAAATGCAGGGAGAGGAGAGCAGCATCCCCCTCTCCCCAGCGGCAGCTTAACGCACCAGGGGGAGACAGTAACCCCCACAACAGTGCAGATGGGACCGTGGTCTCTGCACCTACAGCACAGGGGGTAGAGACAGTCGGTCTCCCCCTCCAACAACCAGACTCTAAGCCAGGGAGAAACACAGAGACCGGGAGTACCAGCTTCCAACATAACCTTGGTGGACTCACTGGACAGAGACAGGCTACCAAATGCAACAGGTCCAGTATTGGGTTGTGGGTGGGCTGCCAGACTAACTCAGGTACCGATCGGCGTGAGGTCAGGTATCTGGTTAGTCTTCCCTGGGGGGGGAGATGTGTGGCGAAACCAACCTCGCCACTGGGTTTTGGAGGGGCCTGGCTGCTGGCCTCTTGCCTCAGGATTATGGCCCATACTAACTTTTAAACCCCTGAACCTATTCAAGTGAATTTTGGATAGGTTTGTCCCCAAGTTATACTGTTTAAATTGATGTAAGTTATATGTATGGCCAATGTAAACTCACAAAGTTGTAACAATTTATAATAAGTGTAACTTGTCAGCTTGGGAGGAAAATGCTGGGTGTGTTTCTATTGTGCCATTGTCCCATTGTGTGTTTAAAGGGTGATGTCTGTCCTGTTGTCTACACATGTGTATTGGTGATTTCTCTTTGTCCTTAGAGATAATTGGATTACGCCTCGGGTGTCTCCAGGTCAGAGAGGAGGAAACCATGATGCATTGTGGGGATGTATTGTCTCTGTGTATCCTACAGTGCTGCATATCTGTCCTATGTCAGTCTTCATTCTGGTCCCCTAGGGGCGTGTACACCAGATGGGCTTGGTTGTTTTATACCTACCTGTGGGCGGACCTGTATTTGCAAACAACTGTAATAAAAACCAGGCTGGGTGTGCCAGCACCTCAGACCACTGCTTGACCCTCAACACGGAGCCTTGTCTCGTTATTGGGGGGATCCGCTGTATGCTGTTAGAGACTGATTGCCAGGAGTGTAAGCTGATTCCTGTTCGTCTGCTAGCAGCTATTCGTGAGGTTCCAGTTTGGAGTGCTATTTTGTATCCAGTTCAGGAGTTGGTGTTCTGCACTAGCTGTGCCTGTCTCTCAGAAAGGGGCACATCGCCTAAACAGATTTTAACCCCTTGTCTGCTGCAACGGTCCATTACAATTACAAGGAAATATTTCTACGTTTTATTTGCCCTAGTGCGGTGCAGTTATATGTTCTAAAGCATTTTTTGTCTTTAATTAATGGGAAAAAAGGGCCCTTCAGCCATTGTGTGGTGAAGTGCGAAAATTACAGCCCTTTTCGTCGTGTATTAGTGGCAAAAGTAAAATATATTTGCCGCTCAGCAGTGCACTTATCTGTTTTAAAGCCCTTTTTTGCGTGCATTAGTGAAAAAAGGAAAAATATATTTGTCGCCTAGTGGCGAAATACAAATATATTTGCCGTTCATAGTTGTACTTGTCTGTGGAAAAGTCTTTTGTGTAAAACCATTAAAAAAAATTAGGGCTAGGGTTAAGCGAACCCAAACTGTAAAGTTCGGGTTCGTACCGAACTTTAGGGTTTTTTGTACCCGTACCCGAACCCGAACTTTTTTGTAAAAGTGCGGGTTCGAGTTTGGTGTTCGGCAATTTAATGGCGCTTGTTGAAAGGCTGCAGGGCAGGCAGGCAATCAACAAGCGTTTGACTAGTGTGCCTTTAGAAGCCATCACAGCCGTGCTTACTAATGGCATGGCTGTGATTGGCTCAGTCCAGCATGTGACCTAGCCTCTATATAAGCTGGAGTCAAGTAGCGCCGCACGTCACTCTGCTCTTACTAGTTGTAGGGATAGGATGCTGCTGCTGTGAGGGAGAGATTAGGAAAGGGTTAAAAAAAACTTTTTTGGGGGGGCAATAAAGTACCTTTTTGCCCTGTGCTGCATTTCTGACAGTCCAATAAAACCGCCAAATACTGCAATTACATTTTTGGTTGAAAAATTCTAATTTTTGTTGCTAGAAAGTACATTTGCGGCCTACGCTGCATTCATGTCAGTCAAATAAAACCCTTAAATACCGCTGTTACATTTCTGGGCTTCAAATTCCCATTTTTGGGTGTAAAGTACCTCTGAGGCCTGCACATGTGACAGGCAGGCACATAAATTCAGCAAATCCATCTGTTCCATTTTTTATTTAAAAAAAAACCTGTGCATCATTTGTGAGAGTGAAATATAATCTCAGTTAAATCCATCTTTTTCCTTTATGGTTAAAAAAAAAAACTTTTTGGGGGGCAATAAAGTACCCTTTTGCCCTGTGCTGCATTTCTGGTAGTTAAAAAAAAACCTGTAAAATCCATCTGTTTCATTGTGTGTAAGAAAAAAACTTTTTTTTGGCAATAAAGTACCTTTGCTGCCTGTACTGCATAGCAGACCGGGTAATAAGTTTAAAAATTTTGTCTGTTCCATTGTTGGGTGACAATAACCCATTTTTCCTGTCAAAAAAAACCTGCTCTGCCTAGGTAACAGGGACCTAAATTTCTAAAATTCGTCTGTTCGATTGTCGGGGAACATTAACCCATTTTGGCCGTCAAAAAACCCCTGTTCTGCATTGTTCACAAGGAACTTAATTTAGTAAAAACGTCTGTTACTTCAGTGGGTGACCGCAAAAAATGAGAGCGTCAAACAAGGGACGTGGCCCTGGTCGTGGTGCTGCTGGTGTTGGTGCAGCTCCTGTTGCAGGGAGAGGATGTGATCGATCTGTGCCAGCTACACACCCAAATGAAACACCTTCCTCAGGTGAGAGTAGGCGACAGAACCGTCAGCGTTATTTGGTAGGGCCGTATGCGGCTCTACGAATGGTGAGGCCAGAACAAGTACAGGTGATAGTAGATTGGGTGGCTGACAGTGCCTCCAGTTCCTTCACATTGTCTCCCACCCAGTCCCCTGCTGAAAGATCAGAGTTGGCACCTGCAGCCCATGACCATCAGTCTTTCACCTCACCCCCTTGCAAATCAGCCAAGCATTCTGAGCCCCAAGTCATGCAGAAGTCTCTTATGCTGTTTGATGACTCTGCTAGCAGGGTTTCCCAGGGCCATCCATATAGCCCTGCCCCAGAAGTGGAAGAGATTGAGTGCACCGATGCCCAACCATTTATGTTTCAGGATGAGTACATGGGAGGACCATCGCAGCACGTCTCGGATGATGACGAAACACAGGTGCCAACTGCTACGGCTTTCTGCAAACTGACAAGGAGGGCAGGTGTGAAGAATGGATGCAAGATGATGTGGAGGACGATGAGGTCCTCGACCCCACATGGAATCAAGGTAATGCGAGTGACCTGTCTAGTTCGTAGGAAGAAGCGGTGGTCGCACAGAGCCACCAGCACAGCAAAAGAGGGAGCAGGGTGCAAAAAAAGAGCGGCCGTCCCCTAGACAGTACGCCTGCTACTGCCCACCGCACCAAGGGACTGAGCACACCAAAGCCAGCTACAAGGAGTTCCCTGGCGTGGCAGTTCTTCAGACAATGTGCTGGCGACAAGACACGAGTGGTTTGCACGCTGTGCAATCAGAGCCTGAAGCGAGGCATAAACGTTCTAAACCTTCCTCCTCCTACTCCGCTTCCTCATCCTCTACCGCCTCCTCATCCGGTCAGCGTCACACCTTCACCACCAACTTCAGCACAGCAAGGGCGAAACGACAGCAGGCAGTTTTGAAACATATCTGTTTGGGGGACAAACCCCACACCGCGCAGAAGCTGTGGACAGCCTTGGAACAACAGACTGATGAGTGGTTGGTGCCAGTGAGACTCAAAACTGGCCTAGTGGTGTGTGATAATGGGCGAAATCTCGTAGCAGCTCTGGGTCTAGCCGGTTTGACGCATATCTCTTGCCTGGCGCATGTGCTGAATTTGGTGGTGCAGAAATTCCTCAAAAATTACCTCAATATGTCAGAGCTGATGAAGAAAGTGCGGGCCGTCTGTGCACGCTTTTGGCGTTCTCACCCTGCTACTGCTCGCCTGTCTGCGCTGCAGCATAACTTCTGCCTTCTTGCTCACCGCCTCTTATGCGATGTGCCCGCAAGATGGAACTCCACCTTGCACATGCTGGCCAGACTGTGCGAGCAGCAGCAGGCGATAGTGGAGTTTCAGCTGCAGCACGTACGGGTGAGTCGCTCTGCAGAACAGCACCAGTTCACCACCAATGAGTGGGCCTCCATGCAAGACCTGTGCGCCTTGTTGAACTGTTTCGAGTACTCCACCAACATGGCCAGTGCCGATGAAGCCGTTCTCAGCGTTACTATCCCACTTCTATGTCTCCTTGAAAAAATGATTTGGGCGGTGATGGAAGAGGATGTGGCACAGGAGGAATAGGGATCATTTACAAGGGTTTCAGGCTAGTAATTCACAAGTGGCTCTGAGGGTGGGTTCCTGCACCAACATAGGCCAGGTACACAATTGTCCAGCCAGAGCACAGTTCTGGAGGATGATGAGGTGGAGGATGAGGAGGAGTTGATGGAGGAGGAGGAACCGTTTTCACAGCAGCGTGGCACCCAAACCAGCTCATGGGCATCACTGGTGCATGGCTGGGGGGATACAGAGGACACAAACGATACACCTCCCATAGAGGACAGCTTGTCGTTGCCTCTGGGCGGCCTGGCACAAATGAGCGATTACATTCTGCAGTGTCTCCGGAATGACCGCCGAGTTGCCCACATTCTAACTTGTGCTGATTACTGGTTGCCCACGCTGCTGGATCGCCATTACAAGGACAACGTACCGTCCTTAATTCCGTCACTGGAGCGTGATCGAAAGATGCGCGAGTACAAACGCATGCTGGTAGACGCGCTGCTGATGGCATTCCCACTTGACAGAGGGGGCTCAATGGAAGCACAAGGCGAAGGCAGAGGAGGAGGAAAAGGTCGCCAACGCAGCACCTCAGAAGGCAGGGTCAGAATGGCCGAAATGTGGAAAAGCTTTGTCAGCACACCACAACAACCAGCACCACCAGCTGATATGAAACGTCTTAGCAGGAGGCAGCATTTCATCCAGATGGTGGAGCAGTATGTGTGCACACGCCTACACGTACTGACTGATGGGTCTGCCCCCTTCAACTTCTGGGTCTCCAAATTGGGCACATGACCTGAGTTTGCCCTTTACACTTTAGAGATGCTGGCCTGCCTTGCAGCCAGTGTATTGTCTGAACGTGTGTTTAGCACGGCAGGGGGCGTTATCACAGACAATTGCAGCCGCCTGTCCACAGCCAATGTGGGCAAGCTCACGTTCATTAAAATGAACCAGGCATAGATCCCACAGGACTTGTCCGTACCTTGTGCAGAATAGACATGTATACTGGCCTCACCCAGCCATTGTTATACTCCAGCGCACTTTGTTTTATTTTTTATATTTCCTAATGTTTTGGGGTGTACCCTAATTGAAACAAAAAAAACAAAAAAAACAAAAAAACAAACAGAGTTGGCTACCTCCTCCTAATCCTCCTACACCGCCATGTCCACCGCCTCCTCAACCTCCTACTCCATATGGACCTCCACCTACTAGATCAAGATTATAATTTTTTATTTTTTATTATTTTATGTTATTTTAAGTCATTTTCCAATCCACATTTGCTTGCTGAGCACTTGCCATGCTCTTAAGCACATTTTGCTGCCAATTGCAGTGAAATATAATCAGTAAATACAACTTGGACATTGTTTGTGAAAAAAAAAAGTTTTTTTTTTTTTCCATAAAGTACCTTTGCGGCCTGCGCTGTATTTGTGTTGGTGAAAGAAAATCTGTTAAATCCATCTGTTTCATTGTTGGTGAAATTTTTTTTATTTATTTGGCCAGAAAATACCTTTGCGGCCTGTGCTTCATATGTGACAGCCAGGCAAATAAACATACTAAATTCATCTGTTGGATTGTGGGGTGACATATTCACAGTTTGGTCTTTTAACTAACCCTGCGGCCTGCACTGCATATGTGACAACCAGGCGAATAAATTCAGCAAATCCATCTGTTTGCATGTGGGGTGACATTTCCACGGTTATCAGGCCAGTCATTTGTGTGGGGTGACATTTCCACTGTTATCAGGCCAGTCATTCACAAGTGGCTCGGATGGTGGGTTCCTGCACCAACATAGGCCAGGTACACAATTGTACAGCCAGGGTACATGTGTAATGCATCATTTTTACACCCCTGACACAGAAAGATAATTTATCTGCATGTTCAATCTGTGGCTGAACTTCCTACAGCAATTTTATGGTGGGCGCAATGCAACATGTAAAATAAATATTAATAATTTAATACTTAATCCGTCTGTTAGTTCGGTGGGCGACAAAACAATTTTTTTGTGAAGTACACCTACACCTGCAAATGTGCCAGGGACAATAATATAGTTAATCCGTCTCTGAGTTTTTCTGTGTCACTGGGCTCAGGGCAGGGTACAAAAATGTTGCATTGCACCCACAAAAAAAAATCGCTGTAGATCGCAGAGTTAACAACAAGTTCTGATAACAGATAGATTCTTTCCTATTCTCTCCCTCACAGCAGTAGCATCCTATTCCTACACTAGTAAGAGCAGAGTGACGTGCGGCGCTATGTGACTCCAGCTTATATAGAAGCTGGGTCACATGCTGAACAGGCCAATCACAGCCATTCCATTAGTAGTAATGGCTTCTAAGGGCACACGAGTTAAACGCTTGTTGATTGGCTGCCCTGCAGCCTTCTAAAAAGCATCATTAAATCGCCGAACAACAAACTCGAACCCGAACTTTTACTGAAAAGTTTGGGGTTCAAAAATCCTAAAGTTCAGTACGAACCCGAACTTTACAGTTCGGGTTCGCTCAACCCTATATAAAATGTGATAGAGATGTCTGGCATATCAAACAGAATGGCTTCCCTTTCCGCTCAATGAAAAAATACAAATCCTCCCACTCCGGTAGAAATGTTCTGTGTTCATCTTCATATTTACTCTTGGCTTTATGTTTCCCAGACACTACAATGTTTAGTATGGTCACGTTGCAGCGTTCTCCTTACTGAGAGGTGGAGGCTGGCTTTGATTTTTTTTGGATTCCTAGTTGGGTTTCCTCCAATAATTTTTCGACCTATGTAAGACACACCTAGGTTTTAGAGGAGAAAAATATTTAAAAAAAAACAATTCTCATTAGACCTCCAAAATGAGACCCCTTATACTCAGATGAGACAGTAAAAATCAGGCACCCCCATGCTCAGATCACCCACAATGCTCAGACAACCCCCCATGCTCAGATGATCTGACATGGGGGGAGATATGAGTATGGGGTGTCTGATTTGTAGTGTCTTATGTGAGCACTGGGGGGACTTATTTTGTGGGTCTGAAGAGGATTTGGGAGTCTTATCTGAGCTCATACTACCCCCATGTCAGATAAGACCCCCGTGATCAATACTTCAATAAAAAACAGTGGACTGTTCTCCATGTGTAGGAGGCTTATCCTGCCGTACCTCTGCTGCCGCTGCTCTGAGGACTGTGGCTCCACAGTGACCTGACGGGCCTGCATGTACTAACTATCATTATAACGACACCAAGCTTGTATGTTTTTTTTTTTTAATACTGGAAAAAAATAAAATCTTTGGAAAAAATGATTTTCTTCTTTTTATCACTATATTCTGGCCCCCATGACTTTTTTTTTATAGTTGCGTGTGAGGGCTCATTTTTGTGGGATGTACTGTAACTTTTATAGATACCAATTTTATGTCAATTTGGTGTGTATCACATTTTTATTCATGTTTTTTAGGCCTCATGCACACGGCCGTTGTGCGGCCGTTCTGTGCATTGGGGACCGCAATTTTTGGTCCCCAGTGCACGGGCAACGTCTGTTCGGTGGCCAGGACGGATCAAGACCTATTCAACTTGAATGGGTCCGTGATCTGTCTGCACCGCAAAAAAGGCACGGACAGAAACACCACCGAAGCACTCTGTGTTCTGTGCCTCCGTTCCGCACCACAGCTCCGGATTGTGGACCCATGGGCAATGCCACAGAACTGCTTGTTTGGACTTTGCAAGAGAGCACCAAACATGGGACATTCAAAGGTGGAAGAAAGTTTTATTCTCTGATGAGAAAAAATTTAACCTTGATGGTCCTGATGGTTTCCAACGTTACTGGCATGACAAGAAGATCCCACCTGAGATGTTTTCTACGCACCACGCACCATAATGGTCTGGGGTGCTTTTTCCTTCAGTGGAACAATGGAGTTTCAGGAAGTGCAGGGGCATCAAACAGCCGCTGGCTATGTCCAGATGTTGCAGAGAGCATTCCTCATGACTGAGGGCCCTCGTCTGTGTGGCAACGACTGGGTTTTTCAACAGGACAACGCTACAGTACACAATGCCCGCAGGATAAGGGACTTCTTCCAGGAGAATAACATCACTCTTTTGGCCCATCTTGCGTGTTCCCCTGATCTAAATCCAATTGAGAACCTTTGGGGATGGATGGCAAGGGAAGTTTACAAAAATGGACAACAGTTCCAGAGCCAGACAGTAGATGGCCTTCGTGCGGCCGTCTTCACCACTTGGAGAAATGTTGGCACTCACCTCATGGAAACGCTTGCATCAATCATGCCGAAATGAATTTTGGAAGTGATAAACAATAACGGCAGAGCTACTCATTACTGAGTTCATTTTTGGAAGTTGGATTTCTGTTTTTGGGGGGGGGTTTAGTTTTTTTTTGGAGGTGTGGTCCTAAACTTTTGATCAGCTGAAAAACAGCCTGCTTCAGTTTATTCATTGTTTTCATTAAATTGAATGCTCAAGAAAAGTTTTGTCTCACTCCCATTTCTTCTTGTTGCATGTTGAAGATCTACTTGGAACCTTGTTAAGATCCGCCATGCTAAATATGATTTTTTGCCATTTTTCAAGTGGTCTTAAACTTTTGATCAGGACTGTACTTCACATAATGTTTTATTTTTATTTTTATTCTGCAGCATAAAATACAAGTGCAGCAGTGTCATTATCATTTGGAGGCAATTACATAAACAGTGAATTTTGTGGCCATTTTGCATTGCCACTAGTGTTAAGCAAACTTCTGTTTACAAGTTTGGCGTACAAGGTTCGTGTTGTAGATTCCGCTAGTAACAGAATCCATATTGGAATTCTTAAATAACCCAAACCTTGTACACCGAACTTGAAAATAGAAGTTTGCTCTAATTGCCACTTATTTGCCTCCCAAGAAACTGCTTGGCCAACAGGTGAGCATACCAGAAGAGAATTGTATTCCTTTGGCCATGCTGTTTTGTGATAGGTTAAAAAAAATTAGTCGTTATATAACTGCAGAAATACAAATATGGCTGACTGCAAAAATGTCCCTCCCAACCACTGGGTTATCTACCATCCACTAATTGCCCGCTCACATAGCTCACACTTCAAGCTGCAGCCTACAGACAGCACTGATGACCTGCAAGCTTGAAGCAGCACTGTAGTTACAGAAGTTGCCCATCGAGCGTTCAGTACAGTGAGCAATGTGCTCACCCTTAGGCCTCATGCACCGTTGTTGTGTTCCGTGTCCGTTGTTCCGTTTTCCGTGATATTCTGCGGACCCATTGACTTTCAATGGGTTCGTTGAAAACTCGGAAAATGCACCGTTTGTCATCCGCGTCCGTGATCCGTGTTTCCAGTCCGTCAAAAAAATATGACCTGTCCTATTTTTTTCACGGACAACAGTTCGCGGACCCATTCAAGTCAATGGGTCCGTGAAAAAACACAGAGGCACACAAGATTGTCATCCGCGTCCGTGATCGGTGTCCGTTTTTTTCCTATCATTTTCAAGGCAAACTTGACTTAGATTTTTTTTTTCACTTTTCATGTCTGGCGATCCTCCAAAAATCAAGGAAGACACACGGAAACAAAAACGGAAACGGATCACGGAACAACGGAACCCCGTTTTGCGGACCGTGAAAAAATACTGTCGTGTGCATGAGGCCTTAAAGCCACCTCCCGCTGTCTCAGTCTTCTCTTCTTGCTCCTGTACTTTAGGCCAGCAAGGAGGCGGTGTTGATTAAGTCCCGCGCAGAACGTCCTCAAGAGTCGGGACGTTATCACTGTGGCCCTGTTGTGAGTACTTCTTAGCATGGCACTGCAACTCTCGGCAGTGCTGCGCTTTAACTTTGTAACTGCAAACCAATGGGGGGCGTTTAGGGCGGCGTTGGACCCTATAGAGACAACAGGCCCCAGGCTGATGACTATTATAATCTGCCACTGATTAGCTGGCCCACTCCCCTGCGAGCCGCATATGTAGACAGAGCGCTGCAGAGAGGAGGAGCCGCAAAATGAAGTTGCAAGGAGCCGCATGCAGTCGCGAGCCACGGGTTGGCCACTCCTGTGCTAGGGATTTCAGCTTTTTAGGGAATCGAATTTCTCCTGAAATTCAGATCAATCAATTTGTTTGACTTTGATTCGATCAACACTAGATAAGACTAGCAATTTAATGGCCTGAGAAAACATTTTTAATGATGATGCTGAGATAAACTAGCTAGAAAAAATGCTTTGTATGTCACAATTAAAATGAATGCAATTTCATTGGTTTGTACTGTACAATAAAGTCTATGGGGCACATTTACTAAGACCGGCATTTTAGGCGCCAGTCTTAATAAGCCCCTGCACTGACGGTAGATCACCAATGTTATGTAGAGGCGCCAACCTCTACATAACTTTGCGTATCCACCGCTCATTCTAAATGTAAGACAGCTTACCGTCTTACATTTAAACCATTTTTTTACGCCTAAGGGCTTATGCACACGACCGTATGCCTGTCACGATAGGTAGGTAAGCAGGGAAATAACCAAACACAGGAAAACAAACAGAACAAACGACTAGGCCCAAAAGCTAGGGAGAAAAGGATCACCTTCTACCGATCCCTAAAAGCTTTCCCTAAACTGCTGTGCCCATGTGCATACCCTTAGGGTGTATATGCACATGCCCTCGTGCCTAAACATGAACTCCCTGGGCAAAGCCTAAGCAGCAGGGAAAAGGGAAGAGGCAACCTACTTCTTCAAATCAGGAAGAAGCAAGCGTCTCCCTAGAAGCCTAGATAAAACACACAAAGGGAAATGAAGGAGAGGAGAGCTGGAGCAGCTGATCCACCACAAATCAAGAGCTCCCAGGAAAGAACTATAATCCACACAGGCCACTGGGAGAAGGAGGGATAAATAGCCTCACTAACAATGAAACCTAGTACACTTGAGGGAAGGTCAATCCAGCTCAAACCAAAATCAAAACAAACCAAGAAGTCAGACATGTGCAACCAGTCTGACAGATCCCCGCGCTTTCTTAGGGCAAGGCATGACAGTATCACCCCTTCTACAGGTGACCTCCGGACACCCCGGACCAACTTTTTCCGGGTGTGCCCTGTGAAAGGCCCTCACCAGGTGGCTAGCACTGACATCAGCAGCCGGAACCCACATTCTTTACTTGGGACCGTATTCCTTCCAGTGCACCAGGTACTGGAGGGAACCCCGAAGAACACCTGAGTCGAGAATCTTAGAAATTTCAAACTCCAAATTGCCATCCACGAGGACAGGGGGAGGTGGCAATGGAGATGGTTCCACAGGTTTCACATATTTCTTTAATAAATACCTGTGAAACACATTATGGATCTTCCAGGTCTGCAGAAGATCCAGACGAAATGCCACCGGGTTGACAATCGCAGAGATTTTGTAAGGGCCAATAAATCTTGGACCCAAATTCCAAGATGGTACCTTCAGCTTAATGTTTCTAGTGGACAACCACACCGAATCACCCACACACAGGTCCGGACCAGTCATATGTCTACTGTCAGCCGCCCGTTTATATCTTTCATCATCTTTTCCAAATTAACTTGGATCTTCTGCCAGATAGATGACAAGGCGGAAGAGAATCTCTTCTCTTCTAGCATCCCAGGAGATCCAGTCCCAGAAAAAGTACCAAACTGTGGGTGAAAACCAAAAATGGTGACTTATCAGTGGACTCCTGTCTTTGGTTATTCAAGGCAAATTCGGCTAGAGACAAGAACGAGGACCAGTCATCCTGGTTCTCGGCAACAAAACACCTCAAATAGGTCTCCAGGTTTTGGTTAGTGCGCTCTGTCTGACCATTTGACTGGGGATGAAAAGCCGAAGAAAAAGACAGTTGAATTCCCAGACAAGAGCAGAACGCCCTCCAAAACCTGGAAACAAATTGCTTCCCCCTATCAGACACAACATCAGAGGGAATGTCATGTAGTTTCACAATGTTATCGATAAAAACCATAGCGAGAGTTTTGGCATTGGGCAAGCTAGGCAACGGTGCAAAATGGGCCATCTTACTGAAACGGTCCACTACCACCAAAATCACAGTTTTCCCAGAGGAACCCGGTAAATCGGTAATAAAGTCCATGGACAAATGCGTCCAAAGACGAGACGGGATGGATAAAGGAAGAAGGGATCCTGAAGGCAGAGTGTGATGCACAGGTCTCACAAGCTGTCACATAACCCTCCACACCCTTGCGCAACCCTGGCCACCAGAATCTCCGGGAAATAAGATCTATGGTGGATTTGCTTCCAAGATGTCCTGCAAGGACCGTATCATGATGTTCCTTGAACACCTTGTATCGCAGTTCAGCGGGAACAAACAACTTGTCTGGAGGACAAGAATCAGGAGACTCCTCCTGGGCCCCCAACACCTCCATCTCCAACTCGGGGTACAGAGCGGAAACCACCACCCCATCAGCCAAAATCGGAGCGGGATCCTTCGAATCACCCCCCCCCCTCCAGGAAAACTACGTGACAACGCATCTGCCTTGACGTTTTTAACCCCAGGGCGAAAGGTGACCACAAAATTGAACCTATTCAAAAACAGTGACCATCTAGCCTGTCTAGGATTCAGGCGCTTAGCAGACTGCAGAAAAACAGTATCTGTGGATCACTCCAGCTGATCAATGTGGAACAGGGGCTCTTGGTCTGAGTGGCCCACCCAGCCACTAAGGAAATTGGAAAACTTAAAAAAGATAGACCAGGCACTCAATATATGTAACCAACAGACGAGATATTTATTATAAAATCAATAATCTAAAATAGCATAAAATGACAGCATACAATAACAGCAATATAAAAAATTCAGTAATAGCAATTAAACATATAAAAATCAGCGGCAATAAATAGCAAATAGCAGCAAGTAGCAGCAATGAATATATCAAATGACAGTGGAAGTCCGTCTACATAAGCCACAGATAATCCTCTTTAGCTGCAGCAAGGGATATAGCACTAATTGAAGAGCCAGATATAGAAAAGTCTTTTCTCAGTTGGGCTTTCCCGTACTCCGGGTCAAAGTATTTTATAATCTTTACAGTCCCACTCCTGGATGTTTATTTGCGCATATGTGAATCGCCAGTCTTTACAATAAAACAGAGAGAGAAAGAGGTACAAATGCAGTGAGCAAGGTGGTGTCCCACCTAGTTGTATATGCTCATTCAATGTTACCTGGTTTGTATTCCTCTTCTGTTTCTGGTTGTCGACTCGGCGTGGATGTCAGCTGACTCTGTCTCCAGTATCGTCCGCTCATTTTGCGCTTGATGAAGTTTTTGCCAGGGTCTTTCGTTCCAGAAGCTTTAGATTTGGTTCAGAGGGGACTCTCTGCCAGCATGCCGGTGCAAGGTATAACCCATACGCGTTTCGGGGACGTGGCCCCTTCCTCAGTGGTGACCTTGCTCTACTCCCCTCTTCCTTTTATGCTCTAAAATTGGATTAAAAATTCAAACAGGTGTGTCCCAATCGTAATGGCTTTCAGATGGGTGTAAAACCCGGATTTTCCTAATGTGGCTCCCATTTGTCTTTTATGCGGCTTTTTAGTGCGGCTTTTTGATACCTGCTTGTGTTTTTCCTTAGATGGTTTTCATAACTGTTCGCATAAATCCACAAAGTGCTAATATAATAGTTATAATAATAAATGCAGATGTATATATATACATATGTTTAACCCTGATATGTGCTAGCATAATAAATGCAGACATATATAGTCCAGGCTTCTTTAGAACACACATCAGGGCTATACACGAAGCAGTGAAGTCACACTCATATTTCTTTGCAAGTGTGTAACAAAGCAGCATGTATGAAAAAGACGGCATTTTGCGATTGTCATGCGTTTTTCGTGCCGCTTTTTTGAACACATTGCGGTTTTTATCTCAAAGCTCTTTAAAAAAATACTATAAATAGAATAAATGAGTTCACATTGAATTCTAAAAATACATAGGCTTTATAAAATATATAAAATATAAATATATATATACTGGGAACATCATTTTCATAATAAGCGGTAGAAAAACCTTTATATAGGATCCATACAAGGAGCAATTCATAGAAACCCAAATAGTTCCCAGTCGGCGTTTAACCCATTGGGTACAAGTGAACCAAAGTCAAAAATTAATTTTGATTCCAATCTAGACATCTTTTTAACCAGATCTCCACCTCTCCAATCTGGTTCTACCTTGGCTAGTGCTGTATAAATCAAGCCAGTGGGATCTTTGTTATGGCACATTTTAAAGTGTCTAGATACGGTATGGTTTTCATATCCTCGGCGTATGTTGGCCACATGTTCGGATATTCTTTTTTTAAGGAGTCTCTTGGTGCGGCCAACATATTGTTTATTACAAGGGCATGTTAATAAATAAATAACACCCTTGCTATTACAAGTGAGGAAAGTTTTTATTTCATGTGAGTAACCATTACTGTTGGAAGTGACATTCACTGTTTTTTTTGGGAAATTTGTTAGTTTGCAATTAGGGCAAGAATTACATCTGTAGAAGCCTTCAAAGCAAAGCCAATGTTTGCTTCCCACTTGATTTGATCTTTTAACTGTGGGGGCTATCTTTATACCTAAATTTTCAGCGCGTGTATATATTATTTTTGGTTTAGACGGTAATACAGGTCCTATGATCTTATCCTTTAACAGGAAGGGCCAGTGTTTAATAATACTGGCTTCCACCTTCCTATATTGGGTATTAAACGGTAATATTATTTGAAAACCTTCCTGTGGCATCGCGCCGATATGTGATTCTG
Organism: Bufo bufo; assembly: GCF_905171765.1. NCBI lineage: Eukaryota > Metazoa > Chordata > Amphibia > Anura > Bufonidae > Bufo > Bufo bufo. The sequence goes on along the minus strand of NC_053392.1, from coordinate 257,736,549 downwards.
GCTCTTTTTCAACAAAAAACTCTTTCCGGTCTAGATTTTTAACCCTATTTAGTGCTTCTTCAATGCATTGATTTGGATAATTTTTAGCAGACTGCAAGTAAGCCAAATTCTTGTGGTCAGTATATACCGCAATAGGATGAGTAGCCCCCTCCAACCATTGATGCCATTCTTCAAAGGCCAATTTAATGGCCAGCAACTCTCTATCTCCTACATCATAATTTCTTTCAGCGGCTAAGAGTTTCCTGGAGAAAAAAGCACACGGACGCCATTTGCTAGGGGATGGACCCTGCAACAGAACTGCTCTGACCCCCCACTTCTGATACATCAACCTCCACGATGAATGGTTGAGACACATCAGGGGAGCAGACACAAAACATTTCTTAATAGCAGAAAAGGCCTGTAATGCCTCATGCGACCAGACAGAAAAGTCTACGCCTTTTTTAGTCATATCTGTCAAAGGTTTTACAATGGTGGAATAATTCAAGATGAATTTTCTGTAGTAATTGGAAAACCCAAAAACCGCATCAGAGCTTTCTGATTCTCAGGCTGGTCCCATTCCAGTACCGCCCGGACCTTTTCGGGGTCCATACAAAAACCAGAGTCAGAAAGCAGGTATCCTAAAAACGGTAGCTCCTGGTTAGCAAATACACATTTTTCCAATTTTGCATACAATTTATTCTCTCGAAGTATCGACAACACCTGTCTCACGTGATCCTGATGGGTCTCTGTTAGCGGTTTTTCTCAGGCAGGTTTATGCTGGTATAAGATGAGGCATCAGACCTCCAACCCATGAATATTTCCCTGTGCAACGAATATCCCATTTGCTTCTGATCAGAGAGATAAGACAGCCCAGACTGAACTTAGGTTGTCAAATATCTGACATCTTTATTTTTCATCACATACTTATAGGGCTTTTTGGGGGTGGGCGCATATTGTTTCTCAAGATCCAATTGGATAAATCCTGGCATTTCTCAAAAGGCCTTTGGAAAACATGTGTTACCAAAATACAGTTGAAACTTTGTTAAACAATGCTGGTATCTGCTGTATACAATACTTGCAAAAGAGCTATTCTACATTGAACAGGGTTTCCTCTATATGCTAACAAGTTGAATATGCTATCTTAGTTCGTTTCATTGTATGTGAGGTGAGATGTTAAATAGCTCCTTTGTTCAGAGATGCTGCTATTGTGTCCAGCACTGGCAGAGGGTGTGTTATGTGCTAATTCGATGTGCTGCATGCACAAGAGATGAGGCTTGTATAATATATGTCTTATCTGTGATGTATCAAAAGATTTATTGAAAATCCCTTTCAGTCTCCAAATCGGGTGAGTAAATTAGTATATCATCAAGGTAAATAACCATGAACCTTCCCACTAAATGATGGAAAATATCATTGACAAATCGCAGAAAGACCGCTGGCGCATTAGTTAAACCAAAGGGCATGACACGATTCTCGAAATGACCTTCGGGTGTATTGAAGGCAGTTTTCCACTCATCTCCTTCCTTGATTCTGATCAGATTATAAGCTCCTCTTAAATCCAACTTTGAGAACACCTTGGCTCCGACAATTTGATCAAATAGATCAGAAATCAAAGGAAGGGGATACGGATCAAGGACCGTAATGAGATTCAATTCCCGGAAATCTAAACATGGTCCATCTTTCTTTTTTACGAAAAAGAAGCCGGCGGCCACAGGGGACTTAGATGGCCTAATATGTCCCTTTGCCAAATTCTCTGCAATGAACTTCCGCATAGCTTCTCTTTCGGGTTGGGAAAGGTTGTATAGTCGAGATTTTGGCAGTTTAGCTCCAGGGATGAAATTGACCGGACAATCATATTCTCGATGGGGAGGCAGCTCCTGAGCTCCACCCTCCGAGAATACGTCTGCAAAATCAGAAAGAAACTGAGGTAGGACCGTAGTTGACACCCCTGAAATAGAAGCACAAAGACAGTTGTCCAAATAAAATTCACTCCAGCTACTGATTTGTCTTGTTTGCCAGTCAATAGTTGGGTTATGCTTTATCAACCACGGTAAACCCAGAACCATCGGAGCAGGCAAGCCCTTCATAACAAAACAAGAACTGGACTCAACTTGTGAATCACCCACCCTTAACTGAATGTTATGAACGATATGAGTAAGACTCTTTTGTGAGAGAGGGAAGGAATCAATAGCAAACACTGGTATCTCTTTATCTAAAGTGCTAGTTCTAAAACCAAGATTTTGGAGAAACTGAAAATCAATAAGGTTTACCCCCGCACCACTGTCAACAAATACATCAAAATCAACATTTCCTGAGTCTAGCACCACCATGGCAGGCAAGAGGAAATGGGTATTGCAGGGAGAATGCATATTTGCTTGCTCAGACTCCCCATTCACACTACCAATAGTCAGGGAAGTCTTCTTTTTCTCTTTCTGTGAATACCTCTGTAGTTTTACATTATCGCTTTGAGGTTTAACAAAAAGACATGCACAAACAAAATGACCTTCTTTTCCACAGAAGTAACATAGCTTATTCAGCTTCCTAAAATCCCTATCACCTGAGCGAAAGGAAACCTCGCCCAATTGCATAGGATCCTCTCCAGCCCCAGATTCAAAAGTCATATTACCACGGATCCACTTACAGACAGGACCCCCTGCTCGAGAGTAGTCATACCTTTCTCTAACATGTCTATCAGGCCACACTGCCAAAGACATGGCCATCTCCAATGAATCGGGATACTCATGAAAAGCAAGGGCATTTTTCAACCTCTCAGATAGCCCCTGACAAAACTGACTCCGGAGTGCAGGTGTCAAGGCGGGGAGTGGGGGAAACCCCCCACCGAGCGGTGTCAAAGGGTAAAGGGGATCAGCCTGGCCAAAAGGAGTAATAAGGGAGCAGGTCACCTCCTACTGCGTCCCTAATCCTCTCCCTGACTCCTCACCGTATGAGAGGACCCCGATGGTAGGACGACTCATACTCAGGATACCTAAAGACCCTAAGTCGCCCTGGTAATCCCTCACCAAGGAGCAGGGGAGAGACTACCTGTTCATCCTCAACACGGAGGAACAGGAGTCTCTAACTAAGGCCAGGCTGCAAGCAGAGGGGAACACATACAGCTATGGAGATGGCAGGTAAGTGAAACCAGCAACACACTGACTGGAACCCGTGCACAAGTGCTAGTGTCCACACCAACATCAAAGGACACAGCACACACCACAAAACCACACAGGTACCCAGGACACTCATAGCTGCAATAAATGTGAAACAGGGGAATGTCTAATAAACATGCTGGACACCAAACACTACCAGACATGTAACACCAAAAATAGACATACCAACACCCTGATCAAAACCCACTCCATACACAAAGGGACAGGAAGGGAAGGAGACACTGTGATAACATTGATGACCACAAGGGTGGCCCTCACTGGACAGATGGAATAGAGAACCACCAGCATACACCAAGGCTGGAGGAACACTCAGCTTCAAGCATCCAGCAGAGACTAAATAGCCCAAGCAGCCACACCCACACACACATAAACCCAGTATTCACAAGACACTAGGAAGGGAGTTAACCCTTCCAACACCAGACAAGGGAAGGCTACAACTTAAAGGGGAAGTGCACACACAAGCATACAAAACCATTTTACCACCAGCAACAGCATGCGTGGAAACCATGTCACGGCAATCACCCAGAAGGCCAAGACACTGCCACCGCATGCTCTCACAGCAACACGTTGCCGAGGGCAACCGCAAGTGTGGGAACAGTGTCACAGCGCAAACCAAAGGCCGTGACAGCAGGATCATTCCACCCCAAGTCAGTTGCCCATCTTTTAAATTCTGCACAATACGACTCCGCAGTACATTCTCCCTGTAACAAACTGTGCAGCTTAGATTCAGCCATAGAGACCCGGTCTGGGTCATCATAAATCAAGACCAAGGCTTGATTTATCTGCCGAACCGGTTGGCAGAGAAAAAGCCAAGGACTGCGCGTCCCCTTTGAGCAGAGATATAATTATGATCCCCACTCTTTGATTCTCGTCACCAGATGACATCGGCCGCAGACAAAAAATACAACCTGAAAATGCAAATGTGATCGCACACTACATCCAGCACTCTGCCCTCCATGCTGGATGAGACATTGGTTTATATTTTGGCCAAAGCATAGTAAGCCACTCACCGCGTCAAGGCTGTCTCATGAGTGGTCCCTAACTCTTGTTCCTACCTGTTCATGGGCCATGACAGCCACATAAAATCCATGTTGGTACTTGCATCCCTGGATCCGATGAAAGCTGTAATGGCACCGGACGGGGTTACAAGCAAAGTGTACTTGGCTTGCATGCTGACCTGCATTCCCTGGATTTTATGTGGCTGTCATGGCCCATGAACAGGTAGGAACAAGAGTTAGGGACCACTCATGAGACAGCCTTGACGCGGTGAGTGGCTTACTATGCTTTGGCCAAAATATAAACCAATGTCTCATCCAGCATGGAGGGCAGAGTGCTGGATGTAGTGTGCGATCACATTTGCATTTTCCGTTTGTATATGTATTTCGCCATAGTGATGTGCACCTGCAGCAGGTTGTGCTGACCCAACCCCTTATTTTTTTCTTTGTAGTATATATTGGAGGCGTGGCGATCTCCTTGGAGTCATTGCACACCTGACCAGTTAATCTGTCCTTGAGGCTGGTTTTAAAGTCAGTATAAAACTGAGTCTGCTTGTATAGAACCTACCATTAGCCATCTGGCTCCAGGAGAAGTATATGGTAGGTTCAGCATGCATGTTGGTACTTGCATCCCTGGATCCGATGAAAGCTGTAATGGCACCGGACGGGGTTACAAGCAAAGTGTACTTGGCTTGCATGCTGACCTGCATTCCCTGGATTTTATGTGGCTGTCATGGCCCATGAACAGGTAGGAACAAGAGTTAGGGACCACTCATGAGACAGCCTTGACGCGGTGAGTGGCTTACTATGCTTTGGCCAAAATATAAACCAATGTCTCATCCAGCATGGAGGGCAGAGTGCTGGATGTAGTGTGCGATCACATTTGCATTTTCCGTTTGTATATGTATTTCGCCATAGTGATGTGCACCTGCAGCAGGTTGTGCTGACCCAACCCCTTAAAAAATACAACCTGCAGGACTCCCTGAACCGAATAAAGTCATCACCACCCCCTGAGAACCGATCAGGGAGAGCGACTTTAGGCTCTAAGCAGACCTGATTTCATCCAAAGGCGCCAGACGCCAGAGCATTCTTACACTGTGCAACAAAACTGCGGAGTCAGCAACCTCCAGCGATAATTCCTGCATGTGATCAACCAAGGCATCCATAGCCTCCATTTTGCAAACAGCAAGGAAATGACTTTTATTTTTATGGCGGGTTATAATGTCACGATAGGTAGGTAAGCAGGGAAATAACCAAACACAGGAAAACAAACAGAACAAACGACTAGGCCCAAAAGCTAGGGAGAAAAGGGTCACCTCCTAGCGATCCCTAAAAGCTTTCACTAAACTGCTGTGCCCATGTGCATACCCTTAGGGTGGATATGCACATGCCCTCTTGCCTAAACATGAACACCCTGGGCAAACCCTAAGCAGCAGGGAAAAGGGAAGAGGCAACCTGCTTCTTCAAATCAGGAAAAAGCAAGCGTCTCCCTAGAGGCCTAGATAAAACACACAAAGGGAAATGAAGGAGAGGACTTATCTAGAGCAGAACTGGAGCAGCCGATCCACCACAAATCAAGAGCTCCCAGGAAATAACTATAACCCGCACAGGCCACTGGGGGAAGGATAAATAGCCTCACTAACAATGAAACCCAGTACATCTGAGGGAAGGTGGATCCAGCTCAAACCCAAATCTAAACAAACCAAGAAGTCAGACATGTGCAGCCAGTCTGACAGATCTCTGCGCATTCACAGGGCAAGGCGTGACAATGCTCTCAGAGACATACAGTCCATGAGCGGGCCATATGTCCCGGAGCGGCATACATTGTGCGCACGGGAGCGCACAGCATCATTGGTTATTATAATCGGGCCGCCTGCGGGACTATTGTTCCTCACTCATATGATCTTAGGAGTGCACCTTTGATGCTGTGCGCTCCCGTGCGCACGATGTATGCCGCTTCGGGACATATGACCCGCTCATGGACCGCATGTCTCAGAGAGCATACGGTCGTGTGCATGAGCCCTAAACCACCCAAACCACACCTAAACATCCTCTTCCCCGCCCCGCCCACTCTGGGAGCCCAATACACAGCGGCAGTGATCAGGAAAGCATCACCCCGTCTGAGCCACTCCTTTAGTATTGAATAACCCCTTTAAATATGCAGCAAGTTCACAAAGTTATGCAGATTTATCAGGCTGTGAGTTGACTATGAAATACCATTCACTTTCATTAAACTATACGTTGGCTTGAAAACATTTTAGATGTTTTCAAGGTTTATATCATCAAATTGAAATAATCTGTGATCAGTAGTTCTATTTTATATTGTAGCTAATTATTTTATAGTGAACGGCACACTTAGCACAGCAAAAGTATTTTTTGTGTGCAACTTTCTCTGAAAGCTTTGGAGTGATTTAATTGAAAACGTAGTGATTTTTTTTTTTACACTGATTTTCTCTCCATGTTAACATAATGCAAATACACAAACATTGCAAAAAATCAGTTCTTAGAAAAATGTGAGTAAAAATGTATAATTACCTATTTGTTCATAGCCAATATCTGGCCATATAGGACTTCTGTTCTGTACATAGAGCTCCCAGCTAAACAATTTGATGCGTGAGTGGTGAATCTAGCTCCTAGATTTTCATCACTATAGAGGTTTTTCTTATGAAAGTAGTTATCTAAATTGCTTATAAATTTCTTAATAATTTTAAAGAACAGTACTATATTTGACTCATATTATCTGATTGCTGTATATGATGCCAGATAACTTACAAATCAGGCACACTGAGATATATATGAATCAGTGACATCTACCGTCTAGTGCAGAGATCAGCAACCTCCGGCACTCCAGCTGTGGTGAAACTACATCTCCCAGCATGCTCCATTGACTTCTATGGGAGTTCCAAGAGCAGCCAAGCAAGTTTGCATGCTGGGAGTTGTAGTTTCACCACAGCTGCAGTGCCGAAGGTTGCTGATCCCTGGTCTAGACGGTAGATGTCACTGATTCATATATATCTCAGTGTGCCTGATTTGTAAGTTATCTGGCATCATATACAGCAATCAGATAATATGCTGATCCCTGGTCTAGTGAATACAATTCACACTTCTGTTACTCCTTATAGTATAACATATCCACAACATACAAGTAATCTGAATACTAATTAAATCTTTTCTTACCTAAACCATACATAAACCCTCTTTTTTTCCCTAAAGAGTATAAATATCAGGCAGTTTTAAACACAAATAAGACGTTTATAGCATGCTGTTTATTTTATTAATGGTGCTCTATTAAAATGATTTTCTTCCAGATGTTGACTCTGTTTGGTACTTGAAGCTTAGATCAAAAATTAAAGCAATCTTCTGAAGTGTTTAGATGAATAAATCAGCACATTTTATTAAGATATAATCACAATCTTTCACTCGGAAGTGTTACATCTTTATTAAATTTAAATTAAAAAGAATAGTTGTCTAAACATTTTCCACATTAAGCATTTTGTGCATCAGTCAGTTTTTAACACTCCATGTGCACCAAGTGACAAGATCGTCATTTTATTCCTGTAAGTGAGCATATATGAGTCTACTTCATTTAGAGGAATATGTGTTGTTCTACAAATCATGCATAGACTTTGCTTTGCTTTGTAAATATATTCAATATGTTCAATCTAGTACACTATACCCTTCTGACAGTGAGATCTCCTTTGTCAATTTTAATATAGATGAAATAGAATTATGCAGTGACCAAAATGTTAAGCAATTCAAAACTTTCTCATAGTAGAAAGTTTAGACTCTTCAAAGTAGCCACCTTTAGAAATGATAAGAGCTTTACAGAAGGCGATAAGGTCATATATTGCAGGAACAACTTTGCAAGGGGAGACAATAATCCAGAAACTAATAATGCACCAGTTAACTGTGTGCATTAACATTCTGGTTTACATGTATATTTGCAATGTATTTCAGTCACAATAATAAATATTCCACACCAAGTTTCAATATATACACCATGTTAATGAGTCTTTGAAACCCCTCATTTGTTTGCAGATTGCTGCACTAAATTCTGAATCAGGTGTATGTTTCAATGGCATTTTTTTAGCCAATGTCCTAATCTGTCCAGTTCAACTCACCTAACAACTCTTTTCAGACAGTCATGTGACAGGGGAAGCAAAGTCTGAATGCAGGACTCTATCATGCCCCAACTTTTCCAGTACAACCATTTCAATATAATCTCTCAATGATTTTTAGTTACTATGACTGATTTGGCCTGAGTGAGGTGCAAACTCCATCCTTTCACAGTTTAGGTTGAAGTCCCCACTCTGTAGGCTTGGTTCTCTTCTCCTGGTTTTGTACTGCCCTGGAGCACTACACTCTTGAATGACTCAATCCTACTTTTCTATCTTGGCCTAACAATACTTTCTGAGCCAGTTTCTCAGAATTGGCATCACGTACACTGGGGAATTAGCCAATTGCTTCACAAAGGGGGTTTGCATACAACACAGAAGTATGCTCAACTGAAGGTTTGTAGAAGAAAATTCGGGTCAGCAGTGGCGCAATCAGGAAGGTCCAGGCTTGAAGGTAAGTTTATAGCTTTTATTTATTCATTCATAGTTCATAAGATTACACGTTTTAGGGCTGGAACGGTTCATTTGGAGATATAAGGGCCACGAGATGGCAGTGGAATCCACCATGTAAGGAGATGAAAAAGGGTTAATATGTAGCATTATCTGTTGGTGGACAATGGTTCTGTCCAACTCAGATCTGCAGTTAATCACTATCTGCAGAGGAAAGCAATTCCTTATTTGACTTTAAGTGTTTTTCATCTGGTAATAGGTTTCCAATGTCCTGCTGGATTCCTCTGCTTGTCAGGAGATGAAGAAAGTTGGAAACTGATTGGTGGACAGCTTAACAGTCATCAGGAGAAAACCAATGGTAGTGCCATTGACTTATGGGACTTGTAGGTTGTATGAAGCCTGTTCAGATTGGAAGCTGCCACATATATTATCAAGTCGAGCTACAGAGGCCACGATAATGTTCTTTCTTCAGCGTTTTACCACGGGTTTCCAAAATGGTTCTGCACATTACGATTACAGACCTCACACTGAATGATTTCCAGGACTTCAGTTTCCACTATAACACAAAGGAAAATACCCAAGAGATCTGTGCCCCAAAATTTCAATGTAAATGAAATATAAAGTGCAGAATATAGTATAAGGCAAACCTAACATGTATGGCAAGAGCACTTATATACATTTACTATGCAGAGGGGTATTCTATTGAAATCACATTCTTTCAAAAGCTCCCTATTACAGAAGCTAGATGAGAATTGAAAAAATGACCAGACTAGTTCAAGTCAACATTAATTTAAAGACAGAGGTGCAATGTTCTAAATCCCTCCTTTTCCACAAACACACTGCACACTGGTATTGAGAATTTACAATGATAAGTGCAATTTTTGTAGTGAAACATATTTGAATTACTAGCTCTGATGCAGTAATACCAGCCCTTCATTAACACTCAGGTGTGACAATGCAAATTGGCAGTGAAAACAAACATCTATTAACCTATATACTGTGATTCAGTATGCCTTCACTAACTTGGCTTCATTTTGTATTAGTGATGTGAAATATAACTTTGCTTCTGAATCCACCAAACCCATAATCTTGTGGCAATGTACAATGCGTTCAGTAAAGCGCCTATTAAAATGGCGTTATAATTGCTGTATTATAGCTGCAGTAAAATTATTGAACGCTTTTTTTACAGTAAAACATACTTTCACTAAAAATATGGTGTGACAATGTAATACTTTTGCAGTAATGGTACACTTCTTTTCAACTAGATGCTGTGATGCAGTATGCCTCCACTAACACAGTTATAATTTGTGCTCTTGAGGACTTTTTTTCACAGAATAACATGCGTTCACTAAAACTCATGCAATATCTTTGCAGAGATGATGCGCAACACGTCTTTTCAACTTGACTCTGTGATGCAGTATGCCTTCACTAACACAATCATAATTTGTGCTACTGATGTGAAATGCATCTGCTGCTGTATCCACCCCTTATCTTGTGCAAATGTACAATGCATTCAGTAACATGGCTATAACACACTGAGATGGTCAATTGCAAAAGGTAAATAGAAACTGGTATATATAAGGGAAAAAAAAGAAAGAAAGAAAGAAAGAAAGAAAGAAAGAAAGGACAATTGTTTATTGCTTGCAAAAATGTGATATATGTGAAAATGTAAAAAGTTTTTTGAAAAGATTTCAGGAATCTGTAATATTGAACTAGTTGCCAGAAGATGAGCTGACAGAAGCCTGCCAGCAAAAACACCTGATAGTGACCAGTTCTCACTTCTTCCCCCTGATACACCCCCTAATATACCCCAAAAATTCTCTCCCTCTCTCCTTCTAATACTGTCCCTAGCGCAATATATCAGTCTGCAGAGGCAGAGCCACAGCATGGCTTCTTGCCAGTTTTCTAGTATAAAGCAGAATGACGTTATTCTTATTTTGCACAGGCACATCCGTGCTTACAATTCTGGACTGGCTAATTTAGGCTGCCTGTCGGCCTATGAGCGAATCGGGGCAAGCTCCCTTCCCCCTCACTTCCTCCCAGTGTTATGTGGGCATGCTTATTCTTCCTCTCTCATTGTATTTTCTCACCAATTCTCACAGTAAAATGGCATTGCATGCAGCTTTTTGTGATTTGACCGAATTTATTCAGAAAAACTTTGGATTACTTTTTTTTTAATTTTTTTGAAATTCATAACAATCCATTAGTTACAAATTGATTTGCTCATCCTGAGGGTCCAATCTTCCCTAGAATAGTTTTAAATATGGTTCATTAGCTATTATGAATTTTAATTTATTTTACCTAATAAAAGTAACAGTTTAAGACCATGTTAAGAGATAATATTAAATCTTACAAACATATAACAAACATTATTCAAAATAATGGCACTGTTATTTTGTTGTAGAAGTATGTCAAACGAGTCAATTAACCAAGCATTAGTGATATAGTGTGTTCAATATAAAAAAAACAGTCCACAGAGCAACATGATTTCATAATCATTCATAAATGCATCTCTGACCTATCAGCGCATCTTAAGTTATTGACTAATAATTCAGGCTAATGTCTGTCTCTTTCTCAATAGCTTTGATATCGATGTACAGGCAAAAGTAGAACATTTTAGCATAATCAAATCATTTCAGTGTACAAATAAAATTGTTTGAAGCAAGAAGCAAACCTAGGATATCTTTTCTGAGCCCATAAAGTTTGTTAAACCAATGGCAATCATAAGGTAATGTAAATGAACCCCAGAAAAATCAAATGGCAAAAATAAAAAAGCAACAAGTAACGATTGTCTCAAGTTGTCCTACTGGGTGTAGATAGGGACCAGGAGACCCATCACTATCTAAAACACAGGCACATTCACATATGATAAATGCAAACCACACATTTGGAATTTTCCTTCTCAATGAGCTTCCAGTATAAAAGGATTGATGAGGGAGATGGTAGAAAGGGGGAGCCAATTTTTCTACAAGGTAGGTTGGTCTCTGGAGATTATTGTAATGATGCATGGAGGAGCATCCTTGTTTAGAACTGCGTTTGTAAGTGGGAAGATTTAATTGAGTTTAGTGGTAAACATAGAAACATAGAAACATAGAATGTGTCGGCAGATAAGAACCATTTGGCCCATCTAGTCTGGTAGATTGGTTGCAGCAGAGATGAGCAGTTTTGAAAAATTTGTTTTGGTAGCTTTGATGAAGTTCGACAAGAAATTCGATTTGTTCCAAATTAATTTGTCACAAATCATGATAAATCAGGTGTACCCAGGCCAATCTGCCTAATCATATTATTCCCACTTTGTGACCCCATCTCAGTGTGAAGGTTTGGACGTTAAACTGCAGGGAAAGTACAGGGTGAGTGGAGAGAGAACGTAGGAGACTGCTGCACTACAGACTACAAGTTATCCTCATGAACATAACGGTGCAGTGCAGCAATATTCAAGTAGTGGCCCCATGACAGAGTGGGGAGGGTGGGTAATAGTGTGCAACCAGATTCATAGCTAATCCCTTCTGTTAAATGAAAAGACATAGCAAAAGACAAAGCAAAGAACAGGTGTGCACCCCTGCTATGTCCAAATGGTTCCTTAGTGGAACAAAATAAAGAAATGGAGGTAGCACCAATAAAGTAGTGGATAAATAAATGTTCTTTTAATCCATGCTGTGGATTCTATGTTTCTATGTATAATAGCTAAACCCTTCTGTTAAACAAAATAAAAGGCATATAGCACCCTTCAGTAAAGCAAAAACAAACAGGTTTGTTTATAGCTGTCCAAGTGGCTCCTTAGTTGAACTAAATAAAGAAATGGAGGCAGCACCAATAAAGCACCAATAAAGTAGTGGTGAAAAAAAAGTTATTTTAATCCATGTTGTGGCAGTCCAAATAAATGCTTTTGAATCCTATTAGCTGTAGATTTACGGTGTGTCAGCATTACAGGTCACTGTTACTGTCAGGTCTAATTAATCACACTAATTAATCACACTGTGGCCCCATGACAGAGTGGGTAAAGTGGCAACAGTGGCAGTAGCAATGACAGTAGTGAACCCATGACAGAGTGGGTAGGGTGGAAGCAGAAGCATTTGGTCAGCATTGTGCATCAGTTTTTGATTAGAATTTGTAAGCCTAAACCTAAAGAGATAACATATAATTGAAATATTTGCATATTTTCTGTGTTTTGGACCCACTCCTCACAAATACTGATTAAATACTGACCTCACTCAGAGAACTCGGCGCGAGCGCCAGAACCATTCCAGTACAGCTGTATTGTTGGTCAAAACACGACAGCTAGATGACAGTGGCAGCTCTGGCTTGTTGCTGCGGCTGCTACCACACCTTTCCCCTTATTCTGCTGCTACTTGTGCCGGCTACAGCATCATTTTTGCCACTGCCCATTCCTTTGGAGGGCCCAGGAAACTGTCTGATGGACATAGTGTATAACAACTGTATCTTTAACAGAACAGATTACCCATGAATGTCCGTGCGCTACACAGTGATGCACACAGCAATATATTAGCAAAGATATGTAAGACATCCATTGTACTTTTTCCGTAGACGGTGTCCACTGCAGACAGTTACATTACCTGCCTTACATCTCCTATATAACGTTTGCGTATCTGAAATATCTGTGACATTCAGTAAAATTTTTTGGCTGCTGGTGACAGCGACATTATCAGCGCTGCATCTGCACTATAACGTTAGCGCATCCGAAATATCAGTGACATTCCGTGTAATTTTTCTGTAGACGGTGTCCACTGCGGACAGTTACATTACCTGTGCTACATCTCCTGTATAACGTTTGCGCATCCAAAATATCTGTAACATTCAGTCTAATTTTTTTGCTGCTGGTGGCAGCTACATTACCTGGGCTACATCTCCTGTATAACGTTTGCAAATACGAAATATCTGTGACATTAATTCAGTTTAATTTTATATTAGCCGCTGGTGACAGCGACATTTCTTGCGCTATATCTCCTGTTTAATGTGTGCAGATCCAAAATATCAGTGACATTCATTCAGTGTAATTTTTAATTAGGCAATCGTGACAGCGACATTACTTGCGCTATACCTCCTGTTTAACATGTGTGCATCCTAAATTTCAGTGACATTCATTCAGTGTAATTTTTGATTAGGCGGTGGTGACAGCGACATTACTTGCGCTATACCTCCTGTTTAACATGTGCGCATTCTAAAAATATTTGCGCATACACTTACAAAATCTGTGCTACTGTATGTGTGACATACTTGCAAGCATATATACCATTTAATATGCGCAAGGCAAGCAGTAAGGGACGGGGAAGAGGACATGCGGCTGATGGTGCACGCAGAGGCCGTGGCCCTGTGCACGGTGAAACTGTGCCTGCTGCCAGAGCACAAGAAACACACTCATCCACGATACCTAGCTTCATGTCCCAGTTTGCAGGGTGGTGCAGGACACCACTCTCGAAGTCAGACCAGTGTGACCAGGTGGTCGGTTGGATTGCAGCAGATAATGCTTCCACAAAGTCCACTCTCAGTAGCCAAGAGTCTGGTCAACAGAATCCTCACCCTGATAATCCTTCCACCCACCATGGAGAGTCTTGGCAAACAAGTGATCCCACACTCAGATATTCCGAGGAGCTGTTTTCATCGCCATTCCTTAATTTGGGCCTCTCGCCAAGCCCGCTTGAAGAGGGACATGAGGAGATCTTGTGCCCTGATTACCAAACTCTGGAGCATTCACAGTCAGAAGAAGATGACGGTGGGGAACGGCATATAGTGTTTCACAAGGTGGATGATGATGATAATGAAACACAATTGCCAATAAGTCAACGGCAATTAGTGTCTCAAGAGGTTAATGATGAGGATGACACACAGTTGTCAATAACTGAGGTTGTTGTTAGGTCAACAAGTCGGGAGGATGACCAGAGTGAGGAAGTAGAAGAGGAGGTGCTAGACAATGAAGTCACTGACCCAACCTGGGAAGGTGGCAAGCCGAGCGAGGACAGCAGTACAGAGGGGGAGGGATCCGCAGCACCGCAACAGGCTGGAAGAGACAGTGGGGTGGCAAAAGGGAGAAGGCGGCCCACACCAAACAGGCCAGCAACTGTTCCGTGGAGCACACCCTTGCGGAAATCTCCCTTGCCAAGGTGTAAGTGTTCCGCAGTCTGGTGCTTTTTGAGGAAAGTACGGACAACAAAAGAATTGTAATTTGCAACCTGTGCCATACAAAAATGAGCAGGGGTGTGAACACTAGCAACCTCACCACCACCAGCATGATCCGCCACATGGCATCAAAACACCGTAATAGGTGGGCCGAACGCCTGGGTCCACAATCTGTGTCTGCGGGTCACACCACTGCCTCCTCCCCTGTGTTACATGCTTGTAAATCACCTGTCGAAGGCGCAGGCCCGGATGCCTCCTGCTCTGCACCTGGACCTTCGCAAGCACCATCAGCAACCACATCCATTTCCGTGTCCCAGCGCAGCGTACAACTGTCCTGACCCCAGGCATTTGAACGCAAGCGCAAATACCCAGCCACCAACACACACAGACTATAGCACTAAAGGCGCAGCTTTCCAAAATTACTGGCCAGGGAAATGTTGCCATTTAGGCTTGTGGACACTTCCACGCTTCCATAGCCTGATGTCAGCGGCCGTCCCTTGTTACGCAGTCCCCAGCCGCCACTATTTTTCACGGTGTGCCATGCCCGCCTTACACCAGCATGTGTCCCGTAACATCACCCGTGCCCTGACCAACGCAGTTACTGGGAAGCTCCACTTAACCACTGACACAAGGACAAGTGCTTTCGGCCAGGAACGCCACATTTCCCCGATGGGTGAACATTGTGGAGGCCGGGAGCGAGTCGTACACTAGGATGGCACAGGTGCTACCGACGCCAAGGATTGCGGGCCCTAGTTCCATCAGGGTTTCCGCCACCACCTACGTTAGTGGCTCCAACCCCTCCTACGCCTCCTCCTCCACTTCCACTGCAGAATTATCCTCTGGCAGCACCAGTCAGCCATCAGTCGGTAGATGGAAGCAGTGTAGCACTGCAGTGTGGAAGCATCGACAAGCCGTGCTTAAGCTGATCTGCTTAGGAGACAAACAGCAAACCGCCGCAGAGCTGTGGCAGGGTATAAGGTACCAAACCGAGCTGTGGCTCTCGCCACTCAACCTATAACCAGGCATGGTTGTGTCTGACAATGGCCGTAACTTAGTGGCGGCTTTGGAGCTCGGCAACCTGACACACATCCCATGCCCAGCCCACGTCTTATATTCATTATTGGGATCTGCACACCTTTTTCTTGAACGTGGGTGCTCATAGAGAGTAAAGTCAATATATAGAAAAGATCTATGGCACACCGCTTATGATGATATTAAAGGTTATTTATTCACTCATATTTGAACACTGTGTGTCATATTACATCCAGTATTGGTTAAAGCATTATATGGAATATCTGCAATGGTCCCGACGTTTCGGTCATGTGTGACCTTTATTAAGGGATCTGTATTCCATGTATTCAGAGGAGGCAGTGTTCAAATGTGAGTAAATAAATAACCTTTAATATCATCAAAAGCGGTGTGCCATAGATCTTTTCCATATAGCCCACGTCTTAAACTTAGTGGTTCAGCTGTTTATCAAAACCTACCCCAATTTGCCAGAGCTACTAGTGAAGGCGCACCACGTGTGTGCCCATTTCCGCAAGTCATTCACAGCTTCAGCCGGTCTGTCAACGCTGCAGCAGCACTTGCGACTTCCAGCTCACCGACTGTTGTGCGACTTGAGCATGCGCTGGAACTCTACGTTTAACATGTTGGCCAGGCTTTGTGAGCAGCAGAGGGCAGTTGTGGAATACTAGCTGCAACATGGTTGTCGCCTTTCGAGTCAAATGCCACTATTCACAAGTTAGGAGTGGGCATTGATGTCAGACCTCTGTGAGGTTTTAAAAAACTTTGATTAATCCACACAGATGGTTAGTGGCGATAACGCTATTATCAGCTTAACCATCCCACTGCTGTGTATACTCAAACGATCGCTGCTCACAGTTAAGGACGATGCTCTGAATGTTGCAGACGAGGAAATGGGGGAGGACATTACACAGGGTGATAGCCAGCCCACCCTCAGTTCGTCTTCTCAGGGCGAATTGGACAATGAAGAGGAGGAGGAGGAGCTGGAGACAGTTGTCTCTGCTACAGAGGGTAGTACCAATGGAACTTTGATTCCATCTGTTCAGCATGGATAGGCAGAAGAGAAGGAGGAGGATGAGAAGATGGAGAGTCATCCTGATGTCGAAATTGACGTATTGCCTGTTGGTACTCTGGCACACATGGCTGACTTCATGTTAGGCTGCCATTCCAGCGACCCTCGCGTTATATGCATTTTAGATAATACGGATTACTGGGTGTTCACCCTTCTCGACCCCCGCTTCAAAGAGAACTTCCAATCTCTCATTCCTATGGTGGAGAGGACGAGCAAAATGGTGCAATACTAGAAGATCCTTGTTGGAAAATTGACCAAAAATTTTCCATCTGACAACGCTGGCGGCAGAGTCCGTACTTACTTAGGCAATCAAGGAAGGGAGACAAGGGGAACACACAGCAGGTCCAACAAAGGTAGGGCAACACTCTTCAAGGCATGGGACACTTTCATGACACCCCACCAGCAACCTCACCCTGAAGCGTAGCCTAGTGGTACAAGGAGGGAAAAGTTTTGGAAGATGGTGAAGGAATACATAGCAGACTGTGCAGCGTCCTAAATGATCTCTCAGTGCCTTACAACTACTGGGTGTCCAAGCTGGACACGTGGCACGAACTTGCACTCTACGCCTTGGAGGTGCTGGCCTGCCCTGCCGTCAGCATTTTGTCTGAGCGTATAATTAGTGCTGCTGGTGACATTATAACAGATAAGCGTATCTGCTTGTCCACTGGCAATGCTGACAGGTTGACTCAGATAAAAGTGAACAAGGCCTGGATTGCCCCTGACTTCTCAACTCCACTAGAGGACAGCTGAGATGATGATGAACATAAATGCAATTTCAATCTATCATTTTAGATTGTACTCAATCTACGGTAATGCATTCCCATGCACCTTTTCCACCACAAAAAGAGTATATGGTTGAATATTGTTTTCTCCTCCTCCTCATCCAGATTGTATATATTCCCTCCACTCGAATTTTTTTAATAGGATCAGCTCAACTGCAGGCCCTCAACTCAAATTTTTTTTTATAGGGTCAGCTCACCAGCAGGCCCTCACCCCTAATGTTTTAGAGGGTCAGCTCAGCAGCAGGTCCTCGCATATAATGTTTTAGAGCATCAGCTCACCAGCAGGCCCTCGCATATAATGTTTTAGAGGGTCATTTCAGCAGCAGGCCCTTGCCCCTAATGTTTTATAGGGTCAGCTCAGCAGCAGGACCTCGCCCCTAATGTTTTAGAGGGTCAGCTCAGCAGCAGGCCCTCTCCCCTAATGTTTTATAGGGTCAGCTTAGCAGCAGGCCCTCGCCCCTAATGTTTTATAGGGTCAGCTCAGCAGCAGGCCCTCGCCCCTAAAGTTTTAGAGGGTTAGCTCAGCATCAGGCCCTCGCCCCTAATGTTTTAGAGGGTCAGCTCAGCAGTAGGTCCTCGCTCATAATGTTTTAGAGGGTCAGTTCAGCAGCAGGCTTTTGCCCCTAATGTTTTAGAGGGTCAGCTCAGCAGCAGGCCGTCACCCCTAATGTTTTAGAGGGTCAGCTCAACAGCAGGCCCTCACCCCAAATGTTTTAGAGCGTCAGCTCAGCAGCAGGCCCTTGCCCCTAATGTTTTATAGGGTCAGCTCAGCAGCAGGCCCTCGCCCCTAATGTTTTAGAGGGCCAGCTCAACAGCAGGCCCTAGCCCCTAATGTTTTAGAGGGTCAGCTTAGCAGCAGGCCCTCGCCCCTAATGTTTTAGAGGGTCAGCTCAACAGCAGGCCCTCGCCCCTAATGTTTTAGAGGGTCAGCTTAGCAGCAGGCCCTCGCCCCTAATGTTTTAGAGGGTTAGCTCAGCATCAGGCCCTCGCCCCTAATGTTTTAGAGGGTCAGCTCAGCAGTAGGTCCTCGCATATAATGTTTTAGAGCATCAGCTCACCAGCAGGCCCTCGCATATAATGTTTTAGAGCGTCAGCTCAGCAGCAGCCCCCGCTCATAATGGTTTAGAGGGTCAGTTCAGCAGCAGGCCCTTGCCCCTAATGTTTTAGAGGGTCAGCTCAGCAGCAGGCCCTCGCCCCTAATGTTTTAGAGGGTCAGCTCAGCAGCAGGCCCTCGCCCCTAATGTTTTATAGGGTCAGCTCAGCAGCAGGCCCTCGCCCCTAATGTTTTAGAGGGTCAGCTCAGCAGCAGGCCCTCGCCCCTAATGTTTTATAGGGTCAGTTCAGCAGCAGGCCCTCGCCCCTAATGTTTTAGAGGGTCAGCTCAGCAGCAGGCCCTCGCCCCTAAAGTTTTAGACGGTTAGCTCAGCATCAGGCCCTCGCCCCTTATGTTTTAGAGGGTCAGCTTAGCAGCAGGCCCTCGCCACTAATGTTTTAGAGGGTGAGTTCACCAGTAGGCCCTCGCATATAATGTTTTAGAGCGTCAGCTCACCAGCAGGCCCGCACCTAAAATGTTTTAGTTGGTCAGCTCATCTGCAGGCCACCAACTCAAATCATTTACAGGGTCAGCACACCTGCAGACCCAAACCTAAAAATGTTTACAGGGTCAGCTCACCTGCAGGCCTGCAACTCAATGTGAATGAGGCCCTCCTTTATGTGATATACAGGTTGTATTGGAGTGCCTCTTCCTTTTTGGCAGCACTTGCACTTTATATACAAGTAAATATACAGGAAAGAATGTTTTCAATCAATTTTTCCTATAAAATCGATTTTTTTACTTTGGTTTTGTGCATAAAACCTTAATTAGATTGTGGGCCTGGTGATCACTTTAAGCCCTTTTAAGATGCATCAGTAGCTGCATGGTGATTAAAATGAGTGGTAAGGTGACATGGTGTGGAGATGGCAGCATGAAGAGGCCACATAGTGGCACAATAACTGAGTCTGGATAAAAAACTAAGGCCACAGATTGTTTAGAAAGATGCAGATGGAAACAATCTGTGGAGCTGTATTACGGTCACCTGCAGATTAATGCAGACCAGGGCCGTAGCTATAGGGGAAGCAGGCAAGTGCCCTGACCCAGAAGGGGCCTATCCAGGAGGAGGAGGACTAAAGGATTTGGTAAAGGCCCCCTCAACAGTATTACACAATGAAATTATGTACAGTGACAGTATAGACAGTGTATAAAACGGATGGAACAGCTGCCGTCCCTGGTCTGAGAGAGCGAAATTTACTAGCCACAGGAATGGGGGCGGCATGAAAGGAAGGGGTTGCTAAAAAATTACTGTGGGATGGAGCCCCATTAAAAAATTAGCTGTGGAGCCCAGTCTATTCTAGCTATGCCACTGATGCAACCCACAAAAGCAAGTTGGGTTTATCCATTCCAAACCTCAATAAAAATGTGGGCCTGGTGATCAGTAGAGATGGCCCGAATAGTTCGCCGGCGAATAGTTCCCGGCGAACATAGCTTGTTCGCGTTCGCCGCGGCGGGCGAACATATGCGATGTTCGGTCCGACCCCTATACATCATCATTGAGTAAACTTTGACCCTGTACCTCACAGTCAGCAGACACATTCCAGCCAATCAGCAGCAGACCCTCCCTCCCAGACCCTCCTACCTCCCGGACAGCATCCATTTTAGATTCATTCGGAATCTGCATTCTCAGTGAGAGGAGGGAAAGTGCTGCTGCTGCTGATTCAATAGGGAAAGCGTTAGTTAGGGCATTGTTCTGTGTCCACAGACTCATCTGCTGTAAGGACAGCGTCCTGACAGCACCCCAAAAAGCCCTTTTCAGGGCTGGTACATCAGTCTGCTTTTTTTTTTTTTTTTTTATATATACATATATTGCAGTTGCCTGCCCGTGTGTGAGAGGAGGGACAGTGCTGCTGATTCAATAGGGAAAGCGGTAGCTAGGGCAGTGTTCTGTGTCCACAGACTCATCTGCTGTAAGGACAGCGTCCTGACAGCACCCCAAAAAGCCCTTTTCAGGGCTGGTACATCAGTCTGCTTTTTTTTTTATATACAGTATATACATATATTGCAGTTGCCTGCCCGTGTATGAGAGGGTGTCATTTACTCACAAATACCTCGCAGATAAAAAAAAATTCTATTAAATTTTTTTCTGTGATCTAATCTTATTTGCAAGCCCGTGTGTGTCAGGCCCACACAGACTGTATTGTGGCCACTGGCTAGTGGCTAGACCTCCACTTATACCGTTACAGGGTGTCATTTACTCACAGAATTTAATTTTTTTCTGTGATCTATTCCCATTTGCAAGCCCGTGTGTGTCAGGCCCACACAGACTGTATTATGGCCACTGGCTAGTGGCTAGACCTCCACTTATACCGTTACAGGGTGTCATTTACTCACAAATACCTTGCAGATAAAAAAAAATCTATTTAATATTTTTCTGTGATCTAAACCCATTTGCAAGCCCGTGTGTGTCAGGCCCACACAGACTGTATTGTGTCCGCTGGCTAGTGGCTAGACCTCCACTTATACCGTTACAGGGTGTCATTTACTCACAAATACCTTGCAGATAAAAAAAAATCTATTTAATTTTTTTCTGTGATCTAATCCCATTTGCAAGCCCGTGTGTGTCAGGCCCACACAGACTGTACTGTGCCCACTGCCCACCACTTATATAGGGTTGCACAGTACCTTGCACGCATAGTAACACTTATCTAATAAAAAAAATGACAGGCAGAGGCAGGCCACGCCGCAGGGGCCGTCGTGTTCGTGGTGCTGTGATTTCCACTGGCCCTGGAATAATGCCCAGTGTTCAGAGGCCACGTACCCTGAACCCAAAAAATTCGGAGAAAATTGTTGACTGGCTTACACAGGACACCCAATCTTCAACAGCTTCCGCTAAGAACCTTGACGCACCATCCTCCTCCAGCTCAGCTTTGGTCACCTGCTCTCAAGTTACCACTCTCCCGCCCGCCGCCACCACCACCACTACCACCACAGCCACCACAGCCGCTTCACTTGATCCCTCAGAGGAGTTATTTGCACATCATTTGGATGAAATTAGTGATGCACAACCATTATTGCCAGAGGATGGAGATAACAGGGATATGT
Organism: Bufo bufo; assembly: GCF_905171765.1. NCBI lineage: Eukaryota > Metazoa > Chordata > Amphibia > Anura > Bufonidae > Bufo > Bufo bufo. Next base: position 257,714,690 of record NC_053392.1, on the reverse strand, counting down.
CTCAGTCAGGCAGCATTACACACATGGACGTACAGTGTGATGATGATGATGATGATGTTGTACCTGCTGCTTCCTTTGCTGAGGTGTCAGATACAAGTGAAGTGGTTGATGATGACGATGTGTCCGTGGATGCCACGTGGGTGCCTGCTCGAAGAGAAGAAGAAGAGGGGGAAAGTTCAGAAGGGGAGACAGAGAGAAGGAGGAGACGAGTTGGAAGCAGGGGGAGGTCGTCGCAAGGAGCTAGTGGCACAGTCAGACAGCATGTATCGGCACCCGGGGTCAGCCAGACAGCAAGCCAATCAACACATGCTGCTGCCACCACCAGAATGCCGTCATTGCAAAGCTCAGCAGTGTGGCATTTTTTTGTGTGTGTCTGCCTCTGACAACAGCGATGCCATTTGCAACCCGTGCCAAAAGAAACTGAGTCGTGGGAAATCCAACACCCACCTAGGTACAACTGCTTTGCGAAGGCACATGATCGCACATCACAAACGCCTATGGGTTCAACACATGATGACGAGTAGAAGCAGCACACAACCTCAAAGCCACCATCCTCCCCCTGGTCCAGCATCTTCAGCCACGTCAATCACTGCTGTCCTCCTTGCCCCCTCTCAACCACCCGCCACTCCGCCTCTCACCTTCACCAGTTCCATCTCATCTGCCCACAGTCAGGTGTCTGTAAAGGAAATGTTTGAGCGTAGGAAGCCAATGTCCCAGAGTCACCCCCTTGCCCGGCGTCTGACAGTTGGCTTGACGGAACTCTTAGCCCGCCAGCTTTTACCATACCAGCTGGTGGAGTCTGAGGCCTTCAAAAAATTTGTCGCTATTGGGACACCACAGTTGAAGGTACCCGGACAATTTTTTTTTTCAAAAAAGGCAATCCCAAACCTCTACTCAGTGATTGAAAAGGAAGTCATGGCATCTCTGGCATACAGTGTTGGGGCAAGGGTCCATCTGACCACTGATACCTGGTCTGCAAAGCACGGTCAGGGCAGGTATATCACCTACACTGCTCATTGGGTAAACCTGCTGACAAGCATGGAATGCGTGCCTCTGCAGCGGAGTTGGTGACCCCACCACGACTTGCAGGCAGGCCTGCTGCCACCTCCTCTACTCCTCCTACTCCATCCTCTTCCATAACCTCCTCGGCTGAGTCCTCTTCTGCTGCGGCGTCTGGCTGCACATCAACTGAATTCCCCCAGCTCCCCAGGGGCTATTCCACATCCCGAATACGACAGTCTCATGCTGTCTTGGGGTTGACTTGCCTGAAAGAAGAGAGCCACACCGGACCAGCACTCCTGTCCGCCCCGAACGTACAGGTGGATCAGTGGCTGACCCCGCACCAACTGGAGATCGGCAAAGTGGTGTGTGACAATGGAAGCAATTTGTTGGCGGCATTGAATTTGGGCAAGTTGTCACATGTGCCGTGCATGGCACACGTGTTGAATCTCATCGTACAACGCTTTGTGTCTAAGTACCCAGGCTTACAGGACGTCCTCAAGCAGGCCAGGAAGGTGTTTTGCCATTTCAGGCGTTCCTACACGGCCATGGCGCACTTTTCTGACATTCAGCGCCGAAACAACATGCCAGTGAGGCGCTTGATTTGCGACAGCCCGACACGTTGGAATTCAACACTCCTAATGTTCGACCACCTGCTCCAACAAGAAAAAGCTGTCAACGAGTATTTCTATGACCGGGGTGCTAGGACAGCCTTTGCGGAGCTGTGAATTTTTTTGCCACGTTACTGGACGCTTATGAGCAATGCCTGTAGGCTCATGCGTCCTTTTGAGGAGGTGACAAACCTAGTCAGTCGCACCGAAGGCACGATCAGCGACCTCATCCCATTTGTTTTCTTCCTGGAGCGTGCCCTGCGAAGAGTGCTGGATCAGGCTGTAGATGAGCGTGAAGAGGAAGAGTTGTGGTCACCATCACCACCAGAAACAGCCTTGTCATCATCGCTTGCTGGACCTGCCGCAACGCTGGAAGAGGGGTGTGAGGAAGAGGAGTCAGAGGAGGAATGTGGCTTTGAGGAGGAGGAAGACCAAACACAGCAGGCATCCCAGGGTGCTCGTTGTTGTCACCTATCTGGGACCCGTGGTGTTGTACGTGGCTGGGGTGAAGAACAGACCGTCAATGACATCAGTGAGGACGAGGAACGGGAAATGAGTAGCTCGGCATCCAACCTTGTGCAAATGGGGTCTTTCATGCTGTCATGTCTGTTGAGGGACCCTCGTATAATAAGGATGAAGGAGAACGACCTGTACTGGGTGGCCACGCTACTAGACCCCCGGTATAAGCAGAAAGTGGCGGAAATGTTACCAACTTACCGAAAGTCAGAAAGGATGCAGCAGTTCAAAACAAAACTAAAAAATATGCTTTATACAGCTTATAAGGGGGATGTCACAGCACAACGGGAATCTAACAGGGGAAGAGGTGAAAGTAATCCTCCTCCTACCACGACCACGGCAGCAAGGACAGGACGCTTTACAGATGTGTTGTTGATGGAGGACATGCAGAGCTTTTTCAGTCCTACACATCGCCACAGCCCTTCGGGATCCAGCCTTAGAGAGCGACTCGACCAACAGGTAGCAGACTACCTCGCCTTAACTGCAGATATCGACACTCTGAGGAGCGATAACCCCTTGACTACTGGGTGTGCAGGCTTGACCTGTGGCCTGAGCTATCCCAGTTTGCGATAGAACTTCTGGCCTGCCCCGCTTCAAGTGTCCTGTCAGAAAGGACCTTCAGTGCAGCAGGAGGCATTGTCACTGACAAAAGAAGTCGCCTCGGTCAAAAAAGTGTTGATTACCTCACCTTTATTAAGATGAATGAGGCATAGATCCCGAAAGGACTGACAGTGGGGGATACGTTTGACTAACAAAGGGCCTGATGACATGCCTAGGCCTCAAAATGGTCCCCACGCTGCTGTATTTAATGTCTGCATACCGGATGACTTTCGTGAATTCTCCGCCACCAACTAGGGTTCAAATCGCAATGTTTTAGTCACCTTTATGCCTTGAAAACATCAATTTTTCCTGCCGCTGCTACAACAGCGGCTGCAACAATAACATAATTTTTCAGGCATGTGTACATGCCTAATTTTTCTGGCCTCTGGTGCTGCACTGTGGCTGCAAAAACAAAACAAAACAAAAAAGGCACATACAAGTGTCAATTCCCCTTCGTGATCGTTACCTTGTTGTGGTGAAGGGGCTTGCATATCACAATGAAGCGATCATCACCTCTATGAGTGTGTTGGCAATGTTGCCACACCCCAGATGATAAGGCCGTTGCTTCATTATAATCAGACCAAAAGCGATCGGCTGGATAATTTTTCATAGAAAAAAACATAAATTTTTTTATATTTTTTTTTTAAGTTGTATGGGTGGGTTTTTAATACATAAAATAAAAAAATCATAATAAAGTCTCTTAATAGTTTATTAGAAATAATGCAGACAATTTACAAAAATCCCCATCAATTCCAATACAAAGCAAGTACAAAGCTCAGAACTAAATTATTCCAGGATGTCGTAATGGTTCGTTAATTCGACAATGGTTAATCAATTCGACACACGTCCCCGGATAGGGGACGTAACAGGGATTAAACTGATAGGAATAGTACTAGTTAAGACACCATTCATATAGGGTGTCACAGCACATTGCTCCGTGCACGCGCAGTGCCCCAACTTGGGACTGAGTAAGAGGACCGACCAAGCTGCTTTTTCCATCTCCCTGTTCCTAAAATCAATTCATTTTGGTGTATCAGAGTTTGGTCTGTCACTGTGAAGGCAGTCGAAGGTACCCGGCCTAAATTTTTTTCACAAAAGGCAATCCCACCCTGATATGGGACGTAACAGGGATTAAACTGATGAGAATCGTACTACAGAAAATACCACTCATATCCAGTGGGGCAGTAAATTGCACGGTGCAGACGCAGTGACCGTAGCGTGGATTCAAACAAAGGGGAGGGAGCCAGCATTTTTTTTAACCATCTCCCCGTTTGAAAAATCAATTTAATAATTTGACCCCAGATTGGGGACGTAACAGGGATTAAACTGATGAGAATAGTACTACAGAAAATACCACTCATATCCAGTGGGGCAGTAAATTGCACAGTGCAGACGCAGTGACCGTGGCGTGGATTCAAACAAAGGGGAGGGAGCAAGCATTTTTCTAACCATCTCCCCGTTCGAAAAATCTATTTAATAAATTGACCCCAGATTGGGGACGTAACAGGGATTAAACTGATGAGAAGAGAGAACTACAGAAAATACCACTCATATCCGGTGGGGCAGTAAATTGCACGGTGCGGACGCAGTGACCATGGCGTGGATTCAAACAAAGGGGAGGGAGCCAGCATTTTTTTAACCATCTCCCCGTTCGAAAAATCTATTTAATAATTTGACCCCAGATTGGGGACGTAACAGGGATTAAACTGATGAGAATAGTACTACAGAAAATACCACTCATATCCAGTGGGGCAGTAAATTGCACGGTGCAGATGCAGTGACCGTGGTGTGGATTCAAACAATGGGGAGGGAGCCAGCATTTTTTTAACCATCTCCCCGTTCGAAAAATCTATTTAATAATTTGACCCCAGATTGGGGACGTAACAGTGATTAAATTGATGAGAATAGTACTACAGAAAATACCACTCATATCCAGTGGGGCAGTAAATTGCACAGTGCAGATGCAGTGACCGTGCCGTGGATTCAAACAAAGGGGAGGGAGCCAGCATTTTTTTAACCATCTCCCCGTTCGAAAAATCTATTTAATAAATTGACCCCCGATTGGGGACGTAACAGGGATTAAACCGATGAGAAGAGAGAACTACAGAAAATACCACTCATATCGGGTGGGGCAGTAAATTTCACGGCACAGACGCAGTGACCGTGGATTCAAACAAAGGGGAGGGAGCCAGCGTTTTTTTTAACCATCTCCCCGTTCGAAAAATCAATTCAATTCACCTTTCCGGGACCCTTGGTGTTGTACGTGGCTGGGTGGAGGAAGAAACCTTCAATGACATCAACGGGACATGGCTAGCTTGGTATCCAACCTTGAACAAATGGGGAGTTTGCGGTTGGGCAAATGGACTGTTTGCGATTGTTTGCGGTGCATTAAAAGGGGAGTTTGGTCTGTCAATGTCTGTGAAGCGGGCGTAACCCTTACACTACCTGATCGATACAACATCATACCTGATCGTATACACACACTGGATGTTTTAAACCACGTTGTTCAAAAAAATATTGGATTGTTAGGTGATTTATGCCCTTTATGGATTAAAATCCAACTCTGCGTCAACTACATCATTTTCCATGGGAGTTTTGCCATGGATCCCCCTCCGGCATGCCACAGTCCAGGTGGTAGTCCCCTTGAAACAACTTTTCCATCACTACTGTGGCTAGAAAGAGTCCCTGTGGGTTTTAAAATTCGCCTGCCTATTGAAGTCTATGGCGGTTTGCCCGTTCGCGAACATTTGCAGAAATTCGCGTTCCGCGTTCGCGAACGGAAAATTTTATGTTCGCGACATCACTAGTGATCAGTTTAAGGCCTTTTAAGCAGCATCAGCAGTAGCATGGTGATAAAAATGAGTGGCAAGGTGACATGGTGTGGAGATGGCAGCGTGAGGAGGCCACATAGTGGCACAATGACTGAGTCTGGATAAAAAACTAAGGCCACAGATTGTTTAGAAAGATGCAGATGGAAACAATCTGTGAAGCTGTATCACGGTCACCTGCAGATTTATGCAGCCATCAAATTCAAGTTGGGTTAGTTGGTTCCACCTCAGCTCACCAGCAGGCCCGCAACTCAAATCTTTTACGGGGTCAGCTCACATGCAGGCCCGCAACTTAAATCTTTTACAGGGTCAGCTCACATGCAGGCACTAGCATATAAGGGTCTCGCATAGAAGTTTTTAGAGGGTCAGCTCAGCTGCAGGCCATCGCATAAAATGTTTTACAGGGTCAGCTCAACCGCAGGCACTAGCATATAATTATACAAACTGAAAAGACTAGCATGGTATTAGCAGGAGGTGCTCAAACCCACATGCAGTCGTGCATATATATAGGGGAGCAAATCCTGCACTTGTGGCCCGTTGCTAATTGCGATCCCCAGCAAAAATGCATACGGTGGAGGATGCCCGCAGCGAACCTCAAGTACCACAATAGACATCCCACACAAGGTAGCAATTGTGTGGATGTCATAATCAATATAACAATATAACAAAATAGCAAAGACAGGTACACTCTGCGTTCTTACTAAACCATCAAACAGATTTTAAAATTGAGAGATTAGTCAACATGTCCTACGGTGTAGAACATGTCTAAGCCCGGGCACCACGCCAAGGTTTCTCAAGTAGCCTGGGACCTAACACTCTCCTAACTGGGCCGTATGGGCAATACCAGGAGCCAGTGGGCAAATTACAGGAGCATGAGGCCGACTCACAAACAACTCACCAGTTACCTCCAGCATGTAACCATGCTTGCAATGGGAGGAGGGAGGAGTCTGCAAGTCCCACTCAAGACTGATGCTCCTGTAATTTGCCCACTGGCTCCTGGTATTGCCCATACGGCCCAGTTAGGAGAGTGTTAGGTCCCGGGCTACTTGAGAAACCTTGGCGTGGTGCCCGGGCTTAGACATGTTCTACACCATAGGACATGTTGACTAATCTCTCAATTTTAAAATCAGTTTGAGGGTTTAGTAAGACCGCAGAGTGTACCTGTCTTTGCTATTTTGTTATATTGTTATATTCATTATGACATCCACACAATTGCTACCTTGTGTGGGATGTCTATTGTGGTACTTGTGGTTCGCTGCGGGCATCCTCCACCGTATGCATTTTTGCTGGGGATCGCCATTAGCAACGGGCCACAAGTGCAGGATTTGCTCCCCTATATTTGCACGACTGCATGTGGGTTTGAGCACCTCCTGCTAATACCACGCTAGTCTTTTCAGTTTGTATATATAGAGATTCCTGGAGGTGTATAAACTCCAATTTAAATGTGCCTGTTTTCCATCTACAGGCCACATTTAGGTGCACCTGTGAGGCCTGGGACATATCAGCCAGTCTTGAGTGGGACTCGCAGACTCCTCCCTCCTCCCATTGCAAGCATGGTTACATGCTGGAGGTAACTGGTGAGTTGTTTGTGAGTCGGCCTCATGCTCCTGTAATTTGCCCACTGGCTCCTGGTATTGCCCATACGGCCCAGTTAGGAGAGTGTTAGGTCCCGGGCTACTTGAGAAACCTTGGCGTGGTGCCCGGGCTTAGACATGTTCTACACCATAGGACATGTTGACTAATCTCTCAATTTTAAAATCAGTTTGAGGGTTTAGTAAGACCGCAGAGTGTACCTGTCTTTGCTATTTTGTTATACTAGCATATAATGTTTAAAGGGGTCAACTCACCAGCAGGCCTGAACATAAAATCTTTTACAGGGTCAGCTCACCTTCAGGCCCACAACTCAAATGTTTTACAGGGACAGCTCACCTGCAGGCCCGCAACTCATGCTGCCTTGCTTTGAAGTAGTAGCCATAGCTGTTTATCAGGCTCCCTCTCCGAAACCGAACAATGATTCCCCGTTACCAGTGGTCACCATGTTAGGCGCATAAAAGAACATCAAAAGTTGATAGGGAAGATATCAAAATGGATCGTGGACGTCAGGGGGACGTGCGATCAGGCAGAAGTTATCTAGAGTTAACAAAGCGTCAGCAGGGCCTCTCCTGTCAAACGTTTCCTCACCCAATATACAGCAGTGACATTCCCTGTAAATTTTTATTACTCATTCCAATAACAAGGCATCTTAACAGTTCTGTATTGTTATTTATCGTCACTACCTCCAAGAGTCGGGAGTGTGTGATTTGCGCGACACCCGCTTGCCTTCCTAGGATGTGTTACCCTTTCTCAGGGTCCCTCTCCGGCATCTAACCCTGATTCCCCGTTACCGGTGATCACCATGGTAGGCGCAGAAAAGAACATCGAAAAATGATAGGGCATACATCCGAAAGGATTGTCGCCGTCACGGGGACGTGCAATCACCCAGAGGTTATCTAGAGTCACTAATGTGGCAGCAGGCCCTCGCCCCTAAGGTTTTAGATGGTCGGATCAGCAGGCCTTTGCTCCAAATGTTCTTAAGGGTCACCACAAGGCCATCAATCATAATTTTTCAAGGGTGTGCATGATGCCCTCCTTTATGTGTAACAAAGGATGTTTTGGAGTGCCGATTCCTTGTAATTTTTGGCAGCCATTTCACTTAGTGCATAAGCTTTATGAGTGTAGGAGTCCCACTACCTGAACAATTGTACCACAATGTGAATGAGGCCCTCCTTTATGTGATATACAGGCTGTTTCGGAGTGCCTCTTGCTTGTAATTTTTTGCAGCACTTGCACTTTATATACAATTGAATATACAGGAAAGAATGTTACCTAAAATTTTTCCAGTAAAATAGATTTTTTGGGTGGTTTTGTGCGTATGTTTGTCAGTCTGTAAAAGTGGCGTACAACTCGGACAACATGGTTCCCAGCAGCGACCTGGGAGTCCAAGATGCATCCAGACATCGTCCCATGGTGTTTCCGATCCATTTTGGTGGTGTTTCTGTCACTTTCTGACCTTTTCCAATGGACCAGGCACCCTCCCCTCTTCAGAGCAGGGGGTGCCTGGTTGTCTCCCATTGACTTCCCTTATACTCGGGTGCTCAGCACACGTATATAGCAATGTGTTTGGGCCGAACACCCGAATACTTTGGTGCTAGATTATCACTAGCGATGAGTGGACATGGATGTCTGACCTCTGTGAGGTTTTAAGAATCAACACAGATGGTGAGCGGCGATAACTCTATTATCAGTGTCACCATCCCACTTTTGTGTCTACTCAAACGCTCGCTGCTCACAATTAAGGATGACGCTTTGAATGGTATCACTCTGGTTCTGATGGGGCGGCCTCCAGGGGAGTCAGCATTGGCTTTAAGAAAAATTTCCCTTTTCAATACTCCTCCCACATTGCAGACTCAGAGGGGAGATATGTTATATTAAAGGGTCTTATTGGCCATAAAATGTTTACATTAGTAAATATCTATACCCCTAATCATGACCAAGTCCCTTGGCTCTTAGAAGTCCTTTCCACTGTAGAAAATGTTAGAGAGGGAACAGTCATTCTGGCTGGAGATCTAAACTTAGCTTTACTTCCAACCTTAGACACTTCGTCCAAAAAGTCTTCTACTTCAGGTAGACTTCTAAAAAAAATAAAGGACAAGCTACATGATATGGGTTTGATTGATATATGGAGATGTATGAATCCAACAGGTATTGATTACACCTTTTATTCGGCTCCTTCTCATTCTTACAGCAGGATCGACTATATATTCGTACCAAAAGACTTCCTGCACCAATCCTCTGACCCCCAGATTGGAAACATTACCATTTCTGATCACTCTCCAATTTTCTGTTCCTTCCACCCACAACCTGGATCTGGTAAGTTCTCCGGTTGGAGACTTAATGAGTCCATATTGAGCGACCCTAGCCACGTAGCCTTCTTCACCTCTCTCTTAGAACAATACTTTAAATCGAATGACTCCCCTGAAATTTCCTCACAGACACTGTGGGATGCCCACAAAGCTTATATTCGTGGACACTTCATAAGCAAAAGTTCCCACTTAAAAAAATTAGCTGACAAATACTTTTCATCCCTTTTAGACCGTATCCATATTTTAGAAAACCTACATAAACAGTCATTAGATCCTCAACAACTTACTGAGCTATCTGCCCTTAGATCTGAACTCATAACGTTTTAAATAAAAAATCAGCTAAGTATTATCTTTCCTCCCAACAAAAATTTTATGCCCACGGCAATAAAGCCTCAAGATTCCTAATGAATCGTATAAAAAAAAGAAAAAATGCTAGATACGTAACCTCTATTAAATCCCCCCAAGGCCATCAACTCTACTCCCCTAAATCCATTGCAGAACAATTCCGTCTTTTTTACAAGGACCTCTACAATTTACCTCCCCCCTCTGACATCCATCTTGTCACTGGATCGCACCGTCACCCTAAATCTTTTTTAGACACCCTCAAACTACCCTCTCTGACTCTGACACAGAGGGTCGACCTTTCAAAGCCCTTCGACCTAGCGGAGCTTTCCAAGGCCCTAAAATCATCTCCAAAAAATAAATGTCCCGGCCCAGATGGTCTCCCGACTGTTTACTATTCAACCTTTCATAACATACTTGCCCCTTATCTCCTTCGAGTCTGTAACCAAACTCTCCTAAACTTTCCTCTCTCCTCGGACATGACGAGAGCTATGATCTCAATCATCCCTAAAGAGGGAAAAGATCTTACTAACTGTGCCAACTTCCGTCCAATTTCACTCCTGAACATAGATTTAAAACTATTAGCAAAAATGTTAGCATCTAGAATACAACATATTCTCCCTGTCTTGATCCACCCCAACCAAGTAGATTTTGTCAAAGGAAGAGAAGGAAAGGACAATACTACTAAGATTTTAAATGCCCTGTACTATGCCTCTAGTAAAAAACTACCCTTGGTTCTCCTAGGTACCGACGCGGAAAAGGCATTTGACCGCATTGAGTGGTCTTATATCAAACTTACGTTACAGAAATTTGGATTTCCTGATCCCTATATCCAAGCAATCTTTGCAATGTATACTAATGCTTCCGCGTCGGTCCTAGTGAATAACTATATCTCAGGTAACTTTCAGATTAAAAATGGAACTCGCCAAGGTTGCCCCCTCTCACCCCTTATTTTCGTATTAGTTATGGAAACCCTTATGCAAGCACTTAGGCAAGAAGAATCCATCAAAGGGTTAAGGATTGGCTCTCAGGAATATAAACTAGCCGCTTTTGCGGATGATCTTTTGATTTTAACCACAAATCCCAATACCTCCATGCCCAATATACTCCTTACATTAGATGTCTTCAGCTCTTTTTCTAACTTTAAGGTCAATCCTCAAAAATCTCAGATTTTACATATTGGTGTACCTCCTACGTCAGTTAAAAAGCTTCAAACAAATTCCCCTTTTAATTGGAATACCCAATGTATAACTTATTTAGGTATAAAAATTAATGCCCACTTACCAGACCATTTTCATTTGAACTATACCCCCCTTTTAAAATCTATAGCCGCTCAATTGGACTATCTAGAAAAACACTTTCTCTCTTGGTTCGGAAGAAAGAATATGATAATGTCATTGGTCATCCCAGGGCTTACTTACCTTCTCCAGGTTCTCCCTATCATGATTCCCCGTTCATTTTTCAGTAAATTAAATGCACTAATAAGACGGTTTTTATGGGATAAGAAAAAACCAAGAATCTCTCTTTCCTCTCTCATCAGACCGAAACATCTAGGTGGTATAGGTCTTCCTGATCCCGAACTTTACATGAAGGCTATACACCTCTGTAGAGTGATCGATTGGATACGTTCTCCTGCACATAAAATGTGGCTCCATATCGAAAACTCCAACTTTACCTCTTCTCTTAGATCCCTTTTGCTCTCAGACAAGCCACTAATTCCCCTTCCTCATATGACTAACCCTTTGATAAAAACTACTATCAAAATATGGAAGTGGTTTTCTTCCAATTATGATAACCAATCTTCTTTATCCTCCCTCCTCCAAATCAGAGATATATATTCACTTGCCCCTAAAGAAGTAAGAGCCTCCATCCCCTCCAAGCTTAGATCCTTATCTACTCTTATATCTAAGCTACTGGATAGTGATGGTTGTGTTCCTCCTGAAACCAGTCTAGCTTCCATAAGCGGTATACAGCCCTCTAACTTTCTTTCTAAATATCTTAAAGACGAATTGCTCAGCTACGCCAAAACTACCCCCACAAACCATACCTCGGGATGGTTTGAAAACTTATTATCCACTAATACTTACCCCCCAAAATTAATCTCCTTCCTTTATAAAAAGACTTATTCAGCCTCACACGAAAGTTAAACCCTCATACATAGGATTATGGGAAAAAGATTTATGCAAACAATTTTCTGATAAGGAAATTAATACATTGTTGATCACCCCACATAGGTCCTCAAGGTGCATCCGAGTACAGGAGAATAGTTACAAAATATTGTCCAGATGGTACAAAACTCCTGATAAAATAGCTCTCATGTACCCTAGCGTACCAGATTTGTGTTGGAGATGTGGTTCAAATAAAGGCACTTTCATCCACATTTGGTGGAACTGCCCTCCCCTATTGAGTTGGTGGGAACAGATATTCCGCGTTAGCAACTCTATATGTAGTTCCGCGGCCCCATGCACACCTGAAATCGCCCTTTTATCTCTAAACACATTCAAATATGATAAAAGTCACGGGTTACTCATACACCTTTTATCAGCTGCTCGCCTCTTAATTCCCACAAAATGGCGCTCTGATGAAATCCCCTCCATTGACCAATGGACGAACAAGGTTGATCAAATTTATCGCCTTGAAGAATTATCTAATTGGGAGTTGAATACCAGAAAGAAATTCCTTTTGACCTGGTCGGCTTGGATGAGATATAGAAACTTCTCCTAAACTATCCTTTCCTAAATATAAATGAGCTATTAACCTGTGGTTGCTTGAGATATATGTCAACTTTACAACTACTAACCTAGTGATTTCCTGTTATGCTATTACTCTCTGGAGTTGGAACGTTGCTTACCTTCTCTGTACAACTATTACACTGATTGCTCATTTATTATCTCCTGCTGCGTCAGGAAACAACATTTACTCCTTGTACTGTGATGTATTCCTTTTTTCCTTTTCTTTGTATTAAAAACTAAAAATCAATAAAAATTGTTAAAAAAAAAAAAAAAAAGGGTGTATTGAAGTGCCGGTTCCTTGTAATTTTTGAAAGCCCTTTCACTTGCATAGGCTTTATAAGTGTAGGAGTCCCACTACCTGAACAATTGTACCACAATGTGAATGAGGCCCTCCTTTATGTGATATACAGGTTGTATCGGAGTGCCTCTTCCTTGTAATATTTGTCAGCACTTGCACTTTATATACAAGTAAATATACAGGAATTAATGTTTCCTAACAATTTTTCCTCTAAAATCGATTTTATCTTCGGTTTTGTGCATATTATTGTTAGTCTGTAAAAGTGCCGTACTACTCGGACAACATCGTTCCCAGCAGCGACCTGGGAGTCCCAGATGCATCCAGACATCCTCCCCATTTTGTTGGTGTTTCCATCAATTTCTGACCTTTTCCTATGAACCAGACACCCTCCCCTCTTCAGAGCAGGGGGTGCCTGGTTTAATGCTCGGGTTCTCCCATTGAGCATCTCGAGGTGTTCGACCCGAGCACTTTGGTGCTCGATCAAGACTATTCCATACTAGGAATGCAGAGATGAATTAACTTACTCAATCATACAGTACAAATTACAGAAATCTGACCATATTTGCAGTAATCAAAATATAAAGTATTTTTCTAACATGATGATTGATAGTTAGTTCCATACATTAATTTCATTGTAGTATTCCACATTTTTCTATTTCTATTTTTTCTATTGCTATCAGCCAATACTTCAGACCAGGATTTAATTACACATAATATGCAGTATATATTCAGAGACTAGCTTTTACAGATCAACTTTAGAAACAATGTTTTCAATATTTTTGTAATGAAATCTAAATGATACCAGAACGGATTTTGGAAGCATTTGTTTTCCAAAACCTTCTTAGACTTTATCTACTTAATAATCTTAGAGGTTTATTCACCAGGAGTATATTTGTTTATCAGTATTTGCATGGCTTTTCAACTTTATTCATAACCTAGAGCTAACACGGTTATCTTTTAATTATAAATCTAGCCTCTAAAGCATGGTCGTATTGTCTTGGAAGAGTCTGTTCAATGTCATCTAAACAATTTTTAATGATAATAGCTTTCTGCACCTTTATATCATTTGTAGCAGTTCTTTTGTGTAAAATCATTGGTGTGAAACTATTTGGTGGTTTGATCAATGAGCTGAGGATAATGATTTCTATACTTCTGCTTTATTTATTTCTGAACTTTAAATATTATATGAGGCACTTTTAACCTTAAGTAAGCTGTCTACGATTTATTGTGGAAAGAGCAGTGATATATCAGGAAAGTCCCCGACTCATGTTGCCTTGCTTTACAATCTATAAGTTCTGTGCAGAGAGTCCATTGTATCCTACAGCATTGTAAGAGCCAGGGGCGTTGCTAGGTTAAAACATTTGGGGCCTGGGCCCCTGATGTTTTGTCCCAGGCCCTAAATATCCTGCCTGCCTGCTAGATACAACTGTATTGCTATCCACAGGACAGCAATACAATTGAATCTAATGCGGTGGAAGCGCGGAAGGACCTGTGGTGACATCACAGGTCATGTGACCAGTAAAACAGTGAGTGGTTGAGATGATGTCACCATCATGTGACCAGTGCAGGAGAGGATGGCAGTGAAGAGGGGAAGAAGCTGAGGTGATGTCTGCTACATCAGGAGAGGTAAGTGAAGGGAGAGGCAGAGCAATGCTGGGAGTTGTGGTTATTTAACTGGGACTGTATGTGAGGGCTGAAGGGAGGGATGTTATTTACATGGTACTGTGTGTTGAAGGTGGCTGGGGAGGGGGTCATGTTATTTAAATGGGACTCTATGTTGATAGTGGCTGTAGGAGGGAGTGATGTTATGCACATAGGACTGTATGTTAGAAGGGGCTGGGGCAGGGATTATGTTATTTACATGGGACTGTATGTTGGAGGGGGCTGGGGCAGGTTATTTATATGGGACTGTATGTTGGAGGCGGCTGTGGGAGGGAGTGATGTTATTTACATGGGACTGTATGTCAGAGAGGGCTGGGGGAGGCAGTGATGTTATTTACCTGGGACTGTATGTTGATGGCGGCTATGGGAGGGAGTGATGTTATTTACATGTGACTGAATGTTACAGGGGTCTGAGGGAGTGATGTTATTTACATGGGACTGAATGTTCAGGGGGCAATGTTATTTATGTGAGACTGTATGTTGAAGGTGGCTGGTGGAGGGAATGATGTTATTTGCTTGGGACTGAATATTAAGGGGGTGATGTTTACATGGGAATGCATGTTGAAGGCGGCTGGGGAGGAGGCAATGTTATTTACATGGGACTGTATTTTGGAGGGGGCTGTAGATAGAGAGGGATGTTATTTACATGGGACTGTATATTGGAGGGGGCTGGAGAGATGGTGTGATGCTATTTACATGGGACTGTATGGCGGAGGGGGGGAAATAGTGTTATTTACATGGGACTGTATGTTGGAGGGGGTGAAGGGAAGGGAGTGATGTTATTTACATAGGATTGTATTTTGAAGGGGGCAGGAGAGATGGTGTGATGTTATTTACATGGGACTGTATGGTGGAGGGAGGAATATAACTACTGGGGGCACTGCAAATCCAGGGGACATTATAGGTGTTCTTATTACTACTGAGGGCTCTATAGGAGGGACTTATAGATCTGCCTTATTTCTACTAAGAGTACTATGGGGGGCCTTATTACTACTGAGAGGTCTGTATTGGGGGGCACAGCGAGCAGCAGGATAACATTGTTGGGACTCCAGGTTGGGGGATGATGATAGAAAAGTGAGGAAGCAAAGATGTCTGTGTGTCACACTCTGCAGAGACGAGGCGGCTGAGAGAAGTTGTACGGACTGAATGGAGAAGATGATGACAGAGAATATCTACATCCGAGGAGACATCACCTGGGAAGCCCTGAATGTTAGAGGTATGTGCTGCTGTATAGCAAGTACAGCAAAATAGTGATATATCTGATACAGGCTGCTCCACCAACAAACAATCAAGGAACCAGGTGCACTATCCAAATGGCAACACCCTCGCCAATAGCGGTTACAGAAAAGGGGTTATTATAAAAAGGAAGGCACTCATATCTGGCGTTTTATCAAGTAAAAACATCAATTTATTCAAATTAAAAGATATTATTAAAATAAATTGGGAAAACAATTTTCCGAATGTATCTGTCTCTATCCTTGTTCCTAATCTGCAAGAATGTGTGGAACAAGGATGTAGACAGTATGCATTACTATTTCATATACAAGATATGAACATGATGTTATAGGATCAGAATGTTCCGCTAATTTTAAATTGCTTCGCAGGAGAAAAAGAAAAGGGTTATTCTATGTATTAATGACTGAGTACATCAGATTGTTGCTGAATACACAAGTACACGCTGGATACGTTGAATGTTTGCGGAAATATAAAAACAATCTATGCTGAGTATAGAAGTACACACTGAATACATGTAGCTGTCCGCTGAATAGAGGAGTATAAAAATTCCCGCTGAATACATATAACTGCCCGTTGAATACATCAGCATAGAATGGTTCAATCTTTGCTGAATAGAAAAGTTCATGCTGGATACATATAGCTGCCAGCTTGGTACATCAATATGAAACATTCAATCTAAAAAACTCAATCTTTACTGGATATAGAAGTGCACGCTGAATACATATGGGTGTCTGCTGAATACATGAAATACAGAGGGGAGTTTATATCCCCTCTGTATTACAATTGACATCAACTGTTACAGATATTCTTTATGATGTATAGGTAGGTTCAGCAGTATCATCTGGTATGATTTATATAGGAAATTCTGTAGTGATGAGCGAACATGCTCGACCGAATACCTTTTCGGCTCGAGCATCGCTATGCTCGGCACATGGCGGTTACTCGGCCGACTACATGTGCTCAAGCGGCATGCTCGAGTCTCCTTCCCGCACGTTTCGTCGCTGCTAAGCAGCCAATAAACGTGCAGGTAAGTACTGCAATCACTTTAATGCCAGTAGCCATGTTGGCTGCTGACATTACATTGATTGGCTGGCCTGAACGCATCATTGGTGCTATATAGCACCCGATGACGCAGGTTCGACTCATTGCGAGTCAGGGAGAGCTGCGCTTAGGAAGGGACAGATAGTTAGTGTAGTGACATTGTCATTGCAATATATTTCAGTGAATAACGTTTCAAAGACCTAAAAGTCTTTTTAAGGACTATTGTGTGTGGTGGCAGCAATTTAATTGTGCAAAGTTGTACTTGAATTATTTTTTTTTTATACTTTGCAAAATAGCGATTACTTTCTATATAGAAGGTGTCTGCAGTGACTTGTGACATCTGTCTAATACCTTCTGTGTGTCAGGGCCAGAGATAGGAAAAATATTAGTGAAAACAATTTTTTTTTTCCCATAATCCACATTTTTGCTGTCAACGGTGCAATCAGTGAATTATGTGATTTGAGCTTCAATACCTTGTGTGGTTGTCAGGCCTAGATATAGGGAAAAAATTTAAAATACAGAAAACTATTTTTCTTCCATAATCTATCCACATTTTTGCTGTCAACTGTGTAATCCATGAATTGTGTGATCTGGGCTTCAATACATTGTGTGGTTGTCAGGCCTAAATATAGGGAAAAAATTTCAAATACAGAAAAAAAAAATTCTCCCATAATCTATCCACATTTATGCTGTCAACGGTGTAATCCGTGAATTGTGTGATCTGAGCTTTAACACCTTGTGTGGTTGTCAGGCCCAGATATAGTGAAAAATATAAATATAAACTACATCAGAAAACAGTGTCTGTACCGCAGATCCCTTGGTGGCAGTGGTGTTTAGGGTGCTTGTGGCAGCTGGGTCCCTTGGTGGTATTTGTTGTGACGCTAGTACCGTTAATGGTGGTACAACCAATGGTAAGAATGAAGTAGACAGTGGTAGGATACAACTCACAACTTTTACTGATGTTGGTTCCAGTTGCGGCATATACATCCAGACAGAACACAGTCTTTTGCAATTTAGAGGAATTCTGTTGATCCCCTGTTAATAGGTTTGGCTGGGTTTAGCTTAGCTTGAAGGTTCTGTATCAGAAGTTCTGGTAGGTGACTCTGCTTCAGGTCCCTAGTAAACCAGAGGTATTTGGTGAGGTTGCCTGTAATGCTTATTTGGTATGGTTAGTCCTTTTGTTTCTGTATCTTCCAAGCCCTCAAACAGGTAGCTAATCTGTATTCTTCAAAGTATGGTGAGGCTGCCTGTAGCTAGATTGTCCTCCACCATGTGCAAAGGTGTCCATTAAGCCTTTAGTAATGGCTGTTATCACCGATGTCTCTCTTTAGCTTGGTTATCTTCTTCCAGGGACGAAAACGCTATCCTCTGGTTTTAGGATCTAGGATCTAAGAAGGTCACAGGAGGAAAACGCTCTCCTGCGACTCATACCTTGGCTCTATCTCATTTCTGCATGTGGCTTCACACACTAATCTGTGGTGTGTAGCCTCAGTTTAATGAACTGCTCTGCTCCTCTCATCTCCTCACTGTTCTCTACCTCAACTAAGCTGCTACACCCCAAACTCTCCCACTAGGTCTGACCTAAGTATTTATATGACCTAAGTGCTATCCCCATCTAGTGGTGGTATGTATAAATTACACCAGACCAGTCTATGAACAGGGATACAACAGGTGCAATACAAAATGACATGCAATATGATAATGCAGTTTTACAGTAATTTTGCAGTTCCCATGTATCTGAGTGGGATGCTGCATACGCCCATGGTAAAATATAAGTCGCCCTCGATGTTGGTAATATCTAAAGCTGTGGATCTATAAGCCGTGTCCTGAAATACACCAAATACACACCACCAAATATGCACATATGGATATAGACATTGCAATGTATTATCATGACTCTTCGATAACCTCCTGTAGATAAAGGGTTATGCACAAAAATACATTCTAGGCAAATATATAATATATATCACATATACTTATTTACTTTTCGTGGTAGATGTGTTACGGCCAAAAATGGTGATTAAATAATGATCTCACATAAGGGCAGTAAAGTCCATGATATGGTTCAAAAGACAGAGTCCATACCTAAAATGGGGTATAAAATATGTATAAAACTTTTTAAAGTTCAAAAAATTTTGTATAAAAAGGATGAGCACAGAAAAGTCTTTCTGGGTAGTATACTTTAAACGTTACATCAACATAGTCCCTTGATAGTCATTAGCTGCAAGTACTACCTTCAAGTACTACATTAAGTACAGTAAAGAGATATTGCAGGAGACTGAAGAGATTGAAGAGATACTGCAAGAGATTGGCTTAGAGTCTGCAACTGGCTCATCTGTGTTGTTTTTTCTGACCATTGCTTGAAAAGAGGTAAGGAATTTGGTCAGGTGTTTGCTATTGTGCGTTTGCTAATGAGCCTAGCTCACTAAGGTGTTACATTTGTTGCTGGGGGAGGAGCTTGGGAAGCAGTGTGTGTATATATAGAGACAGACTCATTAGCTGGCCTAATTCATTAGCTGCAAGTACTACCTTCAAGTACTACATTAAGTACAATAAAGAGATATTGCAGGAGACTGAAGAGATTGAAGAGATACTGCAAGAGATTGGCTTAGAGTCTGCAACTGGCTCATCTGTGTTGTTTTTTCTGACCATTGCTTGAAAAGAGGTAAGGAATTTGGTCAGGTGTTTGCTAGTGTGCGTTTGCTAATGAGCCTAGCTCACTAAGGTGTTTCATTTGTTGCTGGGGGAGGAGCTTGGGAAGCAGTGTGTGTATATATAGAGACAGACTCATTAGCTGGCCTAATTCATTAGCTGCAAGTACTACCTTCAAGTACTACATTAAGTACAGTAATGAGATATTGCAGGAGATAGTCAGGAGGTAGGCTGGAAGGTGGAAACAATACAAAAAAAAAAAAGGTAAGATTTGTTTGATTTAAACTTCCAATTTATTTTTTATTTTTTTTCTCCTCTTTAAAATGGCAGACTTGGTTCAGTGCAGGAATTGTTGTGCATTTATTTCATGTTCCACTCTTTGGAGATTCGGATGCTGTCAGATCTGTAGACAGTTCTCCTTACTGCAGCAGGAAATAGCATTTTTGAAATCTAAAATATTTAAATTATCTGTTAAACAAACTCCAGCTAGGACTGCTGCAATGCCACTGCCACAGAGGACCCCCAGAAATGGCAGATGGGTTAATGTAGGTTCTGGAAGACTTAGAGTGGTGGATAGAAGACATGTCCCACAGTCGGTGGTTCTCCATAATTCATTTGCAGCACTCTCAGAATGTAAGGACAACATGGATATGGACTCAAGCACAGAGGGTGAGAAATCATCGACTCCTATGTCTAATGTATGCAACAAAAAAGATAAAGTGAAGTCTCAAAGGAAGCAGCTGTTGCTGGGTGATTCAATCATAAGAAGTGTGGAGCTTAAAGAAAATGGTTTTGTGAGATGTCTCCCTGGGGCTACTGCTAGAAGAGATAGAAGACGTATTATTAATATTGTTAAGCAAGCAAAGCAGGAAGGGGACGTGGATGTTCTTGTCCATCTAGGGACAAATGACCTGGCTTGCAATGAAGTGTCAGAGGTGAAAAAATCTTTTATCACACTTGGTAATGACGTACAGGATTTTGCATCCACCATTTCATTTTCTGAAGTTCTGCCTGTGCATAATGTTCAGAATGATAGGCAGAGGCGCATAAAGGAGTTTAACATATGGCTTGGTAAATGGTGTCAAGAGCAAGGATTTGGCTTTGTTTCTCATGATAGCTCTACTTGGAATAGAAAGGAACTGTACAAAAAAGATGGTTTGCATCTTTCTCTCAAAGGAACAAATGTACTTAGTGAACAACTCCAAGAATTTGCGAAAGAGTATTTAAACTAGGAAGGGGGGGGGGGGGCAAAAGAGTGAAAATAAAAGAGTCCAATTGCCCCCCAAAACAATGCCAGAACAGGTCAGAAGCACAGAGGTTAAGAAATGATAAGCTCAGAGTCCTGTCTACAAATGCTCGCAGTTTAGGTAAAAAAATCAATGAACTTGGGTCAATAATGGCATCTGAGAATGTAGATTTAGTGGCTGTTACGGAGACATGGTTTAATGAAAGAAATGACTGGGACATAACCATACCAGGGTACTCTTTATACAGAAGAGACAGATAAAGGCAAGAAAGGAGGAGGAGTGGCCCTGTATGTGAAAGATAGCATTAAATCTAACCTAATACAAGTTGGTGAGGCCAACATAGAGTCAGTTTGGGTTACGTTGCAGTTTGCTAACCATGCAGTAACTCGTGTAGGTGTGATATATAGACCACCTGGTCAAGTTAAAGAACTAGATGATCTACTAGTTGAAGAAATAGCTAAAATGACAATGAAAGGAGAAGTTATCATTATGGGAGATTTCAATCTTCCAGATATAAACTGGAAAACCAAAATAGCAAGTTCTACCAGGAGTACAGATATTCTAAATTCCCTACTGGGGTTATCTCTACAACAAGTGGTTGAGGAGCCAACCCGGAGTGAGGCCATTTTGGATTTGGTATTCACAAATGGGGATTCGGTATATGATGTCATTGTAGGCGAAACCTTGGGATCTAGTGATCACCAGTCAGTGTGGTTTAATATAAGAACTGTGAAAGAGTCCCACCACACAAAAACAAAAGTTTTAGATTTTTGAAAAACAGACTTTTCAAAAATGAAATTAGTCATAAATGAGTCCTTATCAGACTGGAACGGATTACATGGAGTCCAGGAGAAATGGGACTACTTAAAAGGTGCATTATTGAAGGCAACAGAAAATTGCATTAGACTTGTCAGTAAAAGCAAAAAAAGGAAGAGACCACTGTGGTACTCAGCAGAAGTGGCCCAAATCATTAAAAATAAAAAGCTAGCATTTTGTAATTATAAAAAAACCCAGAGCAATGAAGATAAGGAAATCTACAAGATTAGGCAGAGAGAGGCCAAGCAAGTTATAAGAACTTCTAAAGCGCAGGCAGAAGAAAAACTAGCTCAGTCTATGAAAAAAGGGGATAAGACATTCTTCAGATATATAAATGAAAAAAGGAAATTAAAACAAGGAATAACTAAATTAAAAACAAAGGACGGAAGGTATGTAGAAGAGAATAAAGGGCTAGCCGACTGCCTTAATGAATACTTCTGTTCAGTTTTTACAAAAGAAAAAGGAGAAGGACCTCCACTAGAAAGGATGACTAATAAATCATTTGATGCATGTATCTTTACAGAGGAAGATGTTCTAAGTTTGCTGTCTAAGGTGAAGACAAATAAGTCACAGGGGCCTGATGAGATACACCCAAAATTATTAAAAGAGCTTAGTGGTGAGCTGGCAAAACCGCTAACAGATCTATTTAACCAATCATTAGTAACAGGAGTCATCCCGGAAGATTGGAAATTGGCAAATGTCGTGCCCATTCACAAGAAAGGTAGTAGGGAGGAATCGAGCAACTATAGACCAGTGAGTCTGACATCAATAGTAGGCAAATTAATGGAAACCCTATTAAAGGATAGGATTGTGGAACATCTAAAATCCCATGGATTGCAAGATGAAAAACAACATGGGTTTACTTCAGGGAGATCATGTCAAACAAATCTTATAGATTTTTTTGACTGGGTGACTAAAATAATAGACGGTGGAGGTGCAGTAGACATCGCATATCTAGATTTTAGTAAGGCTTTTGACACTGTCCCACATAGAAGACTTATCAATAAACTGCAGTCATTGAGCATGGACTCCCATATTGTTGAGTGGATTAGGCAGTGGCTGAGTGACAGACAACAGAGGGTTGTAGTCAATGGAGAACATTCAAAACAAGGTCATGTTACCCGTGGGGTTCCACAGGGATCTGTACTGGGACCAATTTTGTTTAATATCTTCATAAGTGATATTGCAAAAGGCCTCGATGGTAAGGTTTGTCTTTTTGCTGATGACACAAAGATATGTAACAGGGTTGATGTTCCTGGAGGGAAACGCCAAATGGAAAAGGATTTAGGAAAACTAGAAGAATGGTCAGAACTCTGGCAACTGAAATATAATGTGGATAAGTGCAAGATAATTCACCTGGGGCGTAAAAACCCAAGGGCAGAATATAGAATATTTGACACAGTCCTGACCTCAGTATCTGAGGAAAGGGATTTAGGAGTAATTATTTCAGAAGACTTAAAGGTGGGAAGACAATGTAATAGAGCAGCACGAAATGCCAGCAGAATGCTTGGATGTATAGGGAGAGGTATAAGCAGTAGAAAGAGTGAAGTGCTTATGCCGCTGTACAGAACACTGGTGGGACCTCACTTGGAGTATTGTGCGCAGTACTGGAGGCCATATCTCCAGAAGGATATAGATACTCTAGAGAGAGTTCAGAGAAGAGCTACTAAACTAGTACATGGATTGCAGGATAAAACTTACCAGGAAAGGTTAAAGGACCTTAACATGTATAGCTTGGAAGAAAGAAGAGACAGAGGGGATATGATAGAAACTTTTAAATACATAAAGGGAATCAACTCGGTAAAGGAGGAGAGCATATTTAAAAGAAGAAAAACTACCACAAGAGGACACAGTTTTAAATTAGAGGGGCAAAGGTTTAAAAGTAATATAAGGAAGTATTACTTTACTGAGAGAGTAGTGGATGCATGGAATAGCCTTCCTGCAGAAGTGGTAGCTGCAAATACAGTGAAGGGGTTTAAGCATGCATGGGATAGGCATAAGGCTATCCTTCATATAAGATAGGGCCAGGGACTATTCATAGGATTCAGATATATTGGGCAGACTAGATGGGCCAAATGGTTCTTATCTGCCGACACATTCTATGTTTCTATGATAACCTGAAAATGGGGCAAAAGGGGTTAAATAGCATAAAACACACAAATAAAGTGAAATTTTGTTTTTCTGGATTCAAGTGGAGTCCTGGATGGAGTCCTTGCAAATAGAACATAGAGAGGGGCTCAAAACAAAAATAATAAAAGAAGTCCTCTCAAACAAATGGCAGCTCCTGCTCCATATAAGTGGTTTAGTAACGGCCTACTTTAATTGTAGGGATCTGAACAGGATGACACATCCGTAGGGATTGGACTTCCAGAATCCCAGGAATCAGGGGAAGATCCTTCTGGTTTTCCCTCCATTATCCGCTGTTTAGGTGTGGATGGCAAGTTCAGCTCCTGTTTCACCTTTTCAAAGATAGGGGGCTGCTCTTTCTTGATGTTGTAATCCAGCCCACTCGCAGGGTCAATCCTGGTTACAGGGTTTGATTCCTCTGGTGGATCTTTTATTGATGAAGAATTTGCTGGTTTCTCTTCATAAGTTGGGATAGTGAATCCCTGCTGTTGTTGTACAGCTAGTTGTTGAAATAGAACTGCACAGTCCTCTACAGCTGTACTAAGACTTTTTGGTTCGGGCCTTCTTCTCCTAACCCGTTCCCTCTGGGGTCTAGGTTCAATGACGGGGTCTTTGGTAACAATGGCAGGTTGCCATAGAATGTTGGTACCTGCAAATCCAGTGGCATACTGGTTCTGAGTACTAGGTGGCACATACTTGGCAGCAGGCCGCACGGGGATGGTAGAAGGTTCTTGGTCTAGATCCTCCTCAGACTCAGAGTCTTTGGCAAGCTCCTGGGTCTCCGTGGGCTGTCCTGGCCGACGTACTGCAGTAGCATAAGGTCCACGTGTACCCTCTGCAGGGGTGAACTCAACCACCTCATTAACATATAGGCTATGTAGCCAAGCAGGGAGCTCCTTCCACTTCACAGATCGGCGATTCACATAATAATCACGGTTGGTCTCCATATTACGGATAAATCCAAATCCGCGTTGCTTGCAAAAGTCGAGAACTCGGCCAAATTTCCACACTGGAACCGGGAAGTCTTTTACAGGTTTCTCTAGTGATTTACGAGTTAGACCCCCGTTATACTTTTTACAAGCGTGGGTGTGCGGGAGTCGAGCTGACTTAATCTCTGCGGACAACTTAGCCCAAAGTGCTGTCTGTTCTGTAGTGGGCCACACTATGGTGGGGGAATCAGCAACCAGACCGGACCTTTCGGCATACTTTGGAGGCCGGTGTCGCGGCATTGCGACTGCGTGCTGACCTGCACTGTAATCCGCCAATTCAGTGTTGCGATCCACACTACGTTCCCTCCAGTGGCGGTCCCACAAGTCTTGGACACGAACCTGCAGTTCTGGAGTCATAGGCGTAGGGGCCCATGTCGGAGCGGCGACAAGGTCCTATTCGGCTTCAGTCTCTCGCACAGAGCTCTCTCGCTTTCCTGCCATGCTGCTTCGGCAATACACTCCTCTCTCCATACAGCAATCAGCGTCTCTCTTTCTAATGTGCGCATGCACGTCACGCTCTTCCTGAGTGCCTCCCAGGTCTGTAAGAGTGACAGGGGTGACGCAACCATTATCCACCGTACAAGGGGCGGTCTTAGGGAATCGGGCGTCCGGAGCAACAATGGTCAGTACTCCAATTGGGTTGGGTGGTGTGGTGGCACACAATAATGGAGCAGTCTTTTGTGCATTAAGATATTCATAAGTGGCTTTGTTTTTGTCACAACATCCAATAGGTGGGCACATCCATATTCCACACATGGTTCCACCCATTCTGTTCTGCGGCAGAACTTTTCATAGGGGAGAGGAGGCGGCGCTGCGTTTGCATACAGGGTTCGGCCTCTCGGAATGGACACAGTAAAGGTAGGACGGGCTTGCCGGACAATTTTGCATAAATGGGCGGCACTAGGTTTCCCCGCTCTTCAGGGGGTGTCGCTAACTTATCCACAGTCATGGCGCAGTATCTTTTTTTCAAACAAGAAGGCCTCCGGCGGCCATCTTAAGTGCATAGAAACAGTCTATTCAATGACAGCAAGCCGTTTTTGTGACACACAAATGTCTGCTTTTCTCACTTTTAACACTGCGATTTTTATGCTGGTGACTAGTATAGCACTTCCATGCAATTTCCAATCAGTTTAAACAGTGCTGTGGCCCAATACAGTGCACAACAAGCAAAAGTCTCTCAATAAAGTAAAGGGGCTTATTCACATGCGACAGTCTCTCAATATGGCACAGGGGTTAATATCCTGTTTGTGACGCCAATAAAAGATATGCAGCCAGCCAGAACTGCAGGGGCAACACGTGAGGTGCACTGTGGGCCGATGAGGGGCCAAACAATAACACAGTTCATCGGTTTACTCACGGTTAGCAGAAAGCCTCCCTGGGCTGGCAGCACAGTGTTGAGGAAGACAGCATGAAATCCTCCGGGGCACGCTCTGTGGTAGGGAAGCACCAGCCTAGATGGAGGTTGAGGTGCCCTTGGTGGCAGTGGTGTTTAGGGTGCTTGTGGCGGCTAGGTCCCTTGGTGGTATTTGTCGTGATGCCAGTACCGTTAATGGTGGTACAACCAATGGTAAGAATGAAGTTGACAGTGGTAGGATACAACTCACAACTTTTACTAATGTTGGTTCCAGTTGTGGCATATACATCCAGACAGAACACAGTCTTTTGCAATCTAGAGGAATCCACTGTTAATAGGTTTGGCTGGGTTTAGCTTAGCTTGAAGGTTCTGTATCAAAAGTTCTGGTAGATGACTCTGCTTCAGGTCCCTAGTAAACCAGAGTTATTTGGCGAGGTTGCCTGTAATGCTTATTTGGTATGCTTAGTCCTTTTGTTTCTGTATCTTCCAATCCCCTAAACAGGTAGCTAATCTGTATTCTTCAAAGTATGGTGAGACTGCCTGTAGCTAGATTGTCCTCCACCATGTGCAAAGGTGTCCATTAAGCCTTTAGTAATGGCTGTTATCACCGATGTCTCTCTTTAGCTTTGTTATCTTCTTCCAGGGACGAAAACGCTATACTCTGGTTTTAAGATCTAGGATCTAAGAAGGTAACAGGAGGAAAACGCTCTCCTGCGCCTCATACCTCATTTCTGCATTTGGCTTCACCCACTAATCTGTGGTGTGTAGCCTCAGTTTAACAAACTGCTCTGCTCCTCTCATCTCTTCACTGTTCTCTACCTCAACTAAGCTGCTCCACCCCAAACTTTCCCACTAGGCCTGACCTAAGTATTTATATGACCTAAGTGCTATCCCCATCTAGTGGTGGGATGTATAAATTACTCCAGACCAGCCTATGAACAGGGATACAACAGGTGTTTCAATACAAAATGACATGCAATATGATAATGCAGTTTTACAGTAAATTTGCATTTCCCACGTGTCCTGAGTGGGATGCTGGAATTCCAATAATCAGGGCTTAATATAGTGTCCATATTCTGTGTGTTTCTGTGACATATACTGTCCTGCATCCGAAAACTCTTTCTTTAGGGTAAATTCCAAAAGTCTGGGCCTAATATAGTGTTTATATTCTGTGTGTTTCTGTGATATATACTGTCCTGCATTTGAAAAACTCTTTATGACAAATTCCAAAAATCTGGGAAAAATATAGTGTCCATATTCTGTGTGTTTCTGTGACATATACTGTCATGTATCCGAAAACTCTTTCTTTAGGGCAAATTCCAATAATCTGGGCCTAATATAGTGTCCATATTCTGTGTTTCTGTGACATACACTGTCCTGCATCAGAAAACTGTATCTTTAGCGGACTGTAAAAAAATATGCGCCACATTTAGTAACAAAACCAGTAATATGAAGAAGGCGAGAAATAAGGGACGAGGAAGTGGGCGTGATGCTGATGGTGCACGCAGAAGCCGTGGCCCTGGGCGCAAAGAAACTGTGCCTGCTGCCAGTGCACCAGAAAAAAAAAATCCACCATACCCAGCTTCATGTCCAATTTAGCTGGGCGGCACAGGACAACACTGTCCAAGTCAGACCAGTGTAAACAGTTGGTTGGTTGGATTGCTGAAGATAATGCGTCCAGTCGGTTAAGCACCACCCTCTCTTCCACCAAGTCCAGTCTCTGTAGCCAAGAGTCTGGTTAACCGAATCCTCACTCTGATCATCCTTCCTCCCACCATGGAGAGGCTTGCCAAACGAGTGATCCCACACTCGGATATTCCGAGGAGCTCTTTCCAGTGCCACTATTACATTTGGCCCTCGCGCCCAGCACGCTTGAAGAGGGACGAGATATTTTGCCATGATTCCCAACCTCTTGAGCCTTCACAGTCTCAAGAAGATGACGGTCATGAACGACAATCATTCGTTCACGAGGTGAACACTAGCAACCTCACCACCACCAGCATGATCCGCCACATGGCATCCAAGCACCCTAACAAGTGGGCCGAAAGCTTGGGTCCACACCACTGCCTCCTCTTCCCCTATGTTACGCACTGCGGGCCAATCCCCTGACGAAGGCGCAGACCCAGATGCCCCTCCCCCTGCACTTGGAACTTCAAATGAACCATCAGCAACAACATCCACTTCCCTGTCCCAGCGCAGCGTCCAAATGTCCATAACGCAGTCATTTGAACGCAAGCGCAAATACCCACCCACCTCAGGTCATAGCACTAAATGCGCAACTTTCGAAATTACTGGCCCTTGAAATGTTGCCATTTAGGCTTGTGGACACTGAAGCCTTCCGCAGCCTGATGTCGGCGGCCGTCACTCGGTACGCAGTCCCCAACCGTATCACCTAACATTCCTAAATTGTTTGGAATAACATGCTTTAAAACATCAGGCATGATGTTGTATCGATCAGGTAGTGTAACGGTTATGCACGCTTCACAGTGACAGACCAAACTCCCCATTTAACGCACCGCAAACAGTCCATTTGCACAACTGCAAACTCCCCATTTGCACAAGGTTGGATACCAAGCTAGCCATGTCCCGTTCCTTGTCCTCACTGATGTCATTGAAGGTCTCTTCCTCCACCCAGCCACGTACAACACCAAGCCCCCTGGGACGCCTGCTGTGGTTGGTCTTCCACCTACTCAAAGCCACCTTCCTCCTCTGACTCCTCTTCTTCAGACTCCTCTTTCTGCGTTGCCTCTCTATGCGTTATTATAAGGTGTGTTAAGTAGTACTATTCCTATCAGTTTAATCCCTGTTACGTCCCCTATCACGGGACGTGTATATGGAATCGATTTTAGGAACCGAGAGATGGAAAAAGATGCTTGGTCGGTCCTCCTACTTCAAATTTGGGGCACTGCGCGTGCAATCTAATGTGCCGCCAGATAGTTGTGGTGTGTTATGTTGTTCTATTCTTATCAGTTTAATCCCTGTTACGTTCCCTATCACGGGACATGTATATGGCATCGATTTTAGGAACGGGGAGATGGAAAAAGATGCTTGGTCGGTCCTCCCACTTCAAATTTGGGGCACTGCGCGTGCAATCTAATGTGCCGCCAGATAGTTGTGGTGTGTTATGTTGTTCTATTCTTATCAGTTTAATCCCTGTTACGTCCCCTATCAGGGGACGTGTATATGGCATTGATTTTAGGAATGGGGAGATGGAAAAAGATGCTTGGTCGGTCCGCCTACTTTAAATTTGGGGCACTGCGCGTGAAATCTAATGTGCCGCCAAATAGTTGTGGTGTGTTAATGTTGTTCTATTCTTATCAGTTTAATCCCTGTTACGTCCCCTATCAGGGGACGTGTATATGGCATCGATTTTAGGAACGGGGAGATGGAAAAAGATGCTTGGTCAGTCCTCCTACTTCAAATTTGGGGCACTGCGAGTGTAATCTAATGTGCCACCAGATAGGAGTGGTGTGTTAAGTAGTTCTATTCTTATCAGTTTAATCCCTGTTACGTCCCCTATCAGCTTTCAGGCAAGTCGACCCCAAGATGGTGTGACACTGCTGTATCCGGGATGTGGAATAGCTCCTGGGGAGCTGGGGGGGTGCCGTTGATGTGGAGCAAGACGCAGCAGCAGAAAAGGACTCAGCCGAGGAGGTTATGGAAGAGGATGGAGTAGGAGGAGTAGAGGAGGTGGCAGCAGGCCTGCCTGCAAGTCGTGGCGGTGTCACCAACTCCTCTGCAGAGCCACGCATTCCATGCTTGGCAGCCGTCAGCAGGTTTACCCAATGCGCAGTGTAGGTGATATACCTGCCCTGACTGTGCTTTGCAGACCAGGTATCAGTGGTCAGATGGACCCTTGCCCCAACA
This sequence comes from Bufo bufo, assembly GCF_905171765.1. NCBI lineage: Eukaryota > Metazoa > Chordata > Amphibia > Anura > Bufonidae > Bufo > Bufo bufo. The sequence continues at coordinate 257,684,871 of NC_053392.1, read as the reverse complement.
CTGTGTGCCAGACATGCCATGACTTCCTTTTCCACAATAGAGTACAGGGGATTGCCTTTTGTGAAAAGAAATTTCGGCCGGGTACCTTCCACTGCGGTGTCCCAATAGCTACACCTGACTGTGGGCAGATGAGCAGGAACTGCTGAAGGTGAGAGGCTGAGTGGCGGATGGTTGAGAGGGGGCAAGGAGGACAGCAGTGGTTGACGTGGCTGAAGATGCTGGACCAGGAGGAGGATGGCGGCTTTAAGTTTGTGTGCTGCTTGTACTCATGTGTTTATCCCATAGGCGTTTGTGATGTGCGATCATGTGCCTTTGCAAAGCAGTTGTACCTAGGTGGGTGTTGAACTTCCCACGTCTTTGTTTCTTTTGGCATAGGTTGTAAATGGCATCGCTGTTGTCAGAGGCAGACACACTAAAAAAATGCCACACTGCTGAGCTCTGCAATGAAGGCATTCTGGTGGTGGCAACAGCATGCGTTGATTGGCGTGCTGTCTGGCTCACCCCGGGTGCCGATGCATGCTGTCTGACTGTGCCACTAGCTCCTTGCGACGACATCCCCCTGCTTCCAACTCGTCTCCTCCTCTCTGTCTCCCCATCTGAACTTTCCCCCTGTGCTTCTTCTCTTCTAGCGGGCACCCACGTGACATCCACGGACACATCATCATCATCAACCGCTTCACTTGTATCTGACAACTCAGCAAAGGAAGCAGCAGCGGGTACAACATCATCATCATCACACCGTACGTCCATGTGTGTAATGCTGCCTGACTGAGACATATCCCTGTTATCTACATCCTCTGGCACTAATGGTTGCGCATCACTCATTTCTTCCAACTGATGTGTAAATAACTCCTCTGACAGATCAAGTGAAGCGGCTGTGGTGCTAGTGTTGGTGGTGGCGGCAGGCGGGCGAGTGGTAACTTGAGAGGTGCCCGAAGCTAAGCTGGAGGAGGATGGTGCGTCAAGGTTCCTAGCGGAAGCTGTAGAAGATTGGGTGTCCTGTGTTAGCCAGTCAACTATGTCCTCAGAACTTTTCGAGTTCAGGGTACGTGGCCTCTGAACATTGGGCATTATTCTAGGGCCAAAGGGAATCACAGCACCACGACCACGACGGCCCCTGCGGGGTGGCCTGCCTTTGCCTGTCATTTTTTTTTAGATAAGTTAAGTTGTACTATGCGTGCAAGCTACTGTGACACCAGATATAAGTGGCACTGTGCACTGGCAGAAGTTGGCAGAGTAGACGCTGTAGGCCTGACACACACGCTTGCAGACAACTAACTGCTATTCAATCTATTACAGTCAAAATTGTATTATTTTTTTTAAATGTGCACTACTGTTACACCAGATATGAGTTGCATTGGTGTGACACTGTGCCCTTGCAGGCCCTGAAACGCACACGTGTGAAGGAAACTGACTGATATTATTTCACAGTCCAAAAAGTGTTGTTTTTTTTAAATGTGCCCCACTGTTACACCAGATATGAGTTGCACTGGTGTGACACTGTGCCCTTGCAGGCCCTGAAACGCACACTTGTGAAGGAAAATGACTGCTATTATTTCAGTCCAAAAAGTGTTGTTTTTTTTAAATGTGCATCACTGTTACACCAGATATGAGTTGCACTGGTGTGACACTGTGCCCTTGCAGGCCCTGAAACTCACACTTGTGAAGGAAAATGACTGATATTATTTCACAGTCAAAAATGTTTTTTTTAAAATTTAAATGCAAGCTATTGTGACACCAGAGATGAGTGGTGGCACTGGGCAAGTGGGCACAGTATACGATGTGAGCCTGACACACACGCTGGCAGCCGCAGGCAGGCAACTGCAATTAGATTACACAGAAAAAAAAGCAGACTGATGTTCTAGCCCTAAAAAGGGCTTTTTGGTGTGCTGTCCTTACAGCAGAGATCAGATGAGTCCTTCAGGACTGTAGTGGACACTGAATACACTAGTCTAGCTATCGATTTCCCTATTAAATCAGCAGCAGTAACACTGTCCCTCCTCTCACTAAGAATGCAGCTTCCGAATGAATCTAAAATGGATGCTGTCCAGGAGGTGGGAGGGTCTGGGAGGGAGGGTCTGCTGCTGATTGGCTGGAATGTGTCTGCTGACTGTGAGGTACAGGGTCAAAGTTTACTCATTGATGATGAATAGGGGGCGGTCCGAACATCGCATATGTTCGCCCACCGCGGCGAACGCGAACAAGCTATGTTCGCCGGGAACTATTCGGGACATCTCTATTGTGGAATACCAGCTGAAACATAGTCGTCGCCTTTCGAGTTAACTGCACTATTCACAAGCGAGGAGTGGGCATTGATGTCAGACCTCTGTGAGGTTTTAAAAAAACTTTGATTAATCCACACAGATGGTTAGTGGCGATAACGCTATTATCAGCGTAACCATCCCACTGCTGTGTCTACTCAAACGATCGCCGCTCACAATTAAGGACGACGCTCTGAATGTGGCAGGCGAGGAAATGGGAGAGGACATTAAACAGGGTGATAGCCAGCCCACCCTCAGTTCGTCTTCTCAGCTCGAATTGGACCAGGAAGAGGAGGAGGAGCTGGAAACAGTTCCCTCTGCAATAGAAAGTAGTACCAATGAAACTTTAATTCCATCTGTTCAGCGTGGATGGGCAGAAGAGGAGGAGGAGGAGGATGAGGAGATGGAGAGTCATCCTGATGTCGACATCAACGTCTTTCCTGTTGGTACACATGGCTGATTTCATGTTAGGCTGCCTTTCCAGCTACCCTCGCGTTATACGCATTTTAGATAACACGGATTACTGGGTGTTCACCCTTCTCGACCCCTGCTACAAAAAGAACTTCTCATCTCTCATTCCTCTGGTGGAGAGGACGAGCAAAATGGTGCAATACCAGAATATCCTTGTTGGAAAATTGCCCCAAAATTTTCCACAATGCTGGCGGCAGAGTCCATACTTCCTTAGGCAACCAAGGAAGGGAGACAAGGGGAACACACAGCAGTTCCAACAAAGGTAGGGCAACACTCTTCAAAGCATGGGACACTTTCATGACACCCCACCAGCAACCTCACCCTGAAGCGTGGTCTAGAGGTACAAGGAGGGAAAAGTTTTGGAAGATGATGAAGGAATACATAGCACACCGTGACAGCGTCCTAAATGATCCCTCATTGCCTTACAACTACTGGGTGTCCAAGCTGGACATGTGGCACGAACTTGCGCTCTACACCTTCGAGGTGCTGGCCTGCCCTGCCGCCAGCGTTTTGTCTGAGCGTGTATTTAGTGCTGCTGGTGGCATTATAACAGATAAGCGTATCTGCTTGTCCACTGGCAATGCTGACAGGTTGACTTAGATAAAAATGAACAAGGCCTGGATTGCCCCTGACTTCTAAACTCCACCAGAGGAGAGCTGAGCTGATGATGAACATAAATGCAATTTCAATCTATCATTTTAGATTGTACTCAATCTACGGTAATGCATTCCCATGCACCTTTTCTACCACAAAAAAAGAGTATATGGTTGAATCTTGTTTTCTCCTCCTCCTCCCCCTCATCCAGATTGTATATATTCCCTCCACTCAATTTTTTTTTAATAAGGTCAGCTCAACTGCCACCCTCAACTCAAATTTTTTAATAGGGTCAGCTCAGCAGCAGGCCCTTGCATATAATATTTTACAGGGTCAGCTCAACAGCAGGCCCTCACCCCAAATGTTTTAGTGGTTCAGCTCAGCAGCAGGCCCTCGCCCCTAATGTTTTAGAGGGTCAGCTCAGCAGCAGGCCCTCACATATAATGTTTTACAGGGTCAGCTCAGCAGCAGGCCCTCGCCCCTAATGTTTTAGAGGTTCAGTTCACCTGCAGGCACTCGCATATACTGTTTTACAGCATCAGTTCACCAGCAGGCACTCCCATATAATTTTTTAGAGCGTCAGCTCACAGCAGGCACTCGCATATAATGTTTTAGAGTGTCAGCTCACCAGCAGGCCCTCGCATATAATGTTTTAGAGCGTCAGCTCAGCAGCAGGCCCTCGCCCATAATGTGTTAGAGGGCCAGATCAGCAGCAGACCCTCGCCCCTAATGTTTTAGAGCATCAGCTCAGCATCAGACCCTCACATATAATGTTTTACAGGGTCAGCTTGGCAGCAGGCCCTCGCCCCTAATGTTTTAGAAGGTCTGCTGAGCAGCAGGCCCTCGCATATAATGTTCTACAGGGTCAGCTCATTAGCATGCCCTCGCATATAATGTTTTAGAGCATCAGCTCACCAGCAGGCACTCGCATATAATATTTTAGAGCATCAGCTCACCAGCAGGCCCTCGCCCCTAATGTTTCCTAACAATTTTTCCCGTAAAATTTATTTTTTTGGGGTGGTTTTGTATTTTTTTTAGTCTGTAAAAGTGGTGTACAACTCAGACAACATGGTTCCCAGCAGCGACCTGGGAGTTCAAGATGCATATAGACATCATATCCATGGTGTTCCTGATCCATTTCGGTGGTGTTTCTGTCACTTTCTGAACTTTTTTAATGGACCAGGCACCCTCCCTTCTTCAGAGCAGGGGGTGCCTGGTTGTCTCCCATTGACTTCCATTATACTCGGGGGCTCGGCCGAGCACACAAATATAGCAATGTGTTCGGGCCGAACACCCGAATACTTTGGTGCTCGATCATCACTAAAATTCTGTATTCGGCCCATATCGGATTAATGGCCGCAACACACTGTTGTATATACAGTGTTCCTTTTACTTTAGTAAGACAGTTCTCAACCAGCAATATGTTATAGATTGAGGAGGGGTATAAAGGGGTCAGTAATTATATTACCCCAATTTGTTCCAGATCAAGGTGTACTGCAGGGTCTTTCATGTGCTTTCTCTCCTTACTGGTCTCGGCATCCCACCTGGCGTCCCAGGTGGCGTCCCACGTGTGCCTGGATTGCCGGTCCCCACTCCTCCTCGCTGACTTATTCTTTCAGAATTACAGAGCGCTCCTATTTGTTGTAGGTAGTTATCCTCTGCAATAGATCCAACATGTAGTCTGGTTATGCGTGCATGTATTAACTGTTTAAAATCCAGACGCGTTTTCGAGCCTCCTGCTCCTTCATCAGTGGGAGGAAATACTATGCACTATTGTGGATCCTTTTATACTCTGATTAGGAGGAGGTGCTTGTCATTCTGATAGAGTCCAACTTAATATATGAAATGGATCAGGACAAAGTATGAACCTTTACACAATTTGTAAAACTCCTCAAAAAATACAATGAATATATATAAAAAATAAAAGTATATTAAAAAAAAGGAATATTGGAAAAAATAACCAAATGACAGAATAATCACATAAAAGATATAAAAAAAAGATTTAAAAAAGATATAAAAAATTTATATAAATAATATAAAAATAGCAACTGCGTTTCCTTTGCGTTTCTGGTGCGATAATCGTCTTAAATACATATTTGGGGTTACAGGTCTGTATACACTACCCTAGATGTATAATTTTAATGTTTTAGAGTGTAAAATACATTTATTGGTATCACGAATATTCATATATACTGCATGGATTAAAATATGTTGTGGTGTACTTATGTCACGGCCATGGCTATGACCGTGACTCCTGAACCGCATGCGGTTGTCAGCGGTTTTCTTTGGTGTTCAATCACAGGTGAGGGCTGTGGTATTTGCCTCACCTGTGGTTGCCGCTGGCAACAGTGTGTATGTGGCAGCGTAGCAGGCTGAGCTGTGCCATTGCAGCTCGCTACGTTGTGCATGCGGTTTTGTGTTATGTGTGTATGTGTGCACTTCCTTTTTATGTTATTGTGTGCACATCTCCTTTAAGTGGTGTTTTCCCTTCCCTGGTGTTGGAAGGGTTAATCTCCTTCCTAGTGTGTGTGTGCACTGGGTGTGTCCGACTGTGGGGTGTGGCTTCTTGGCCTATAAAGCCTCACTGCTTTTGCAGGCCTGCAGGTTGCTTCAGCCATGCTTAGCTGAGAGCAGCCTCATGTCTTTATTACCTGCCAGTAAGAGCCACCCCTGTGGTCATAACCATAATGTCCCATTAAGTTATTTATAGTTATGTGTGATGTCCGTGTGATGTTTTATATGTGATTTTGTGCAGCTATGGATCTGGGTTCCTGTGTGGGGATGCGTTTGTGATCTGCACCCTGCTAACACAGGGATCCAGTCAGCAAGGCTGTGGCAGGTAGGTGGAACTCTTTGTTCACCTGCCATATCCATAGAGCTGTTTATGTTTCCCCTTTTCCTGCAGCTTGGCCGTTGAGACTCCTGCTCCTCCGTGTCTAGGAGGAGTGGGCTTGTCTTACTCAGCTCCTAGGTGAGGGTCATCTTGAGGGCTAGCAGGGACTTTTAGGTTCCGGAGCATGGGCCCTCCTACCATCAAGGTTGGCTCATGTAGCTAGGAGCCAGGGTCAGGTTAGGGATGCGTTTAGGAGGTGACCTGCTCCCTAATCCTGTCTTCATGGCCAAGCAGCCGTAACATCACCGGGCTTCACACGGCTGAGGATTTCCCCCATCCTCAGCCGTGACAGTATGACCACAGTCGCTTCTTACGTGGCGCTCCCTCGAAAGAGGGTAAAGCATGCACTGCTGTCTACGGATGGGGTGCATGCGCGTTCTCCGGAGGGAGAGCGTTATGGGGCTTTCACCATTTACGGCGCGGTGAGTGGCATTCCCAGCTCACCGTTGTCCGTGTTGGTGTCCCCTTTTTGTTTGTCTTTCCCCTCCCCCCCTCCCATTGTTTCTTATGCCTCACCAACTTTCCCCTTTTGTTGTTGGGAGGGGCTTTGAGGGGTGGGAGTATGCATCCCTCGAAAGAGGGTGAAGCATGTACCGCCCTCTGCGGAAGGGGTACATGCGCGCTCTTCGGAGGGAGAGCGTTCTGGGGGTTTCGCCTCTGACGGCGCGGTGAGTGGCTTTCCCCGCCATCATCGTTGCCTCGTTTGGCGTTCCCCCTGATTTTAGTTACACGTGGTGTTTGTTTGGTATGCGGTATGCATACCTTCGAAAGAGGGTGCAGCATGCAGTGCCATATCCTTGTGGCCTGCATGCGCGTTCTCCGGAGGGAGAGCGTTCCTGGGGGTTCTCCGTTAACGGCACGGTTGGTGGCTTATTCCCCGCCACCTTACCTTCCGTGTCCGTGTTGGGGATCCCTCGTCCCTCTCCATGTTCCCATCTCTGGTCGTCTGCTGGCAGCACTCCGTAGGTTGTCCGGCTGCGTGCTGGTTAGGAGTGTCTGCTGGCAGCGACTGGAGTGGGGACGTGAGTGGAGAGTCCCCTCGTCCACTCTCAGTGGTTCCATTTCCGTGTCGCTGGTGCGGGCTGCAGGCCTCGTCGGACTGGCTGTGTTGTGTGCTGGGAGAGGATGCAGCTGACAGCGACTTTCTGGGAACCATGTCCTGAGAGTGGACGTCCCCTTCTCTCATCCCCTTGTGTGAGTCCCTCACGTGTCTTTTTTTTGGTGGGGGGGCTTTGAGGGGTGGGAGTGTCACGGCCATGGCTATGACCGTGACTCCTGAACCGCATGTGGTTGTCAGCGGTTTTCTTTGGTGTTCAATCACAGGTGAGGGCTGTGGTATTTGCCTCACCTGTGGTTGCCGCTGGCAACAGTGTGTATGTGGCAGCGTAGCAGGCTGAGCTGTGCCATTGCAGCTCGCTACGTTGTGCATGCGGTTTTGTGTTATGTGTGTATGTGTGCACTTCCTTTTTATGTTATTGTGTGCACATCTCCTTTAAGTGGTGTTTTCCCTTCCCTGGTGTTGGAAGGGTTAATCTCCTTCCTAGTGTGTGTGTGCACTGGGTGTGTCCGACTGTGGGGTGTGGCTTCTTGGCCTATAAAGCCTCACTGCTTTTGCAGGCCTGCAGGTTGCTTCAGCCATGCTTAGCTGAGAGCAGCCTCATGTCTTTATTACCTGCCAGTAAGAGCCACCCCTGTGGTCATAACCATAATGTCCCATTAAGTTATTTATAGTTATGTGTGATGTCCGTGTGATGTTTTATATGTGATTTTGTGCAGCTATGGATCTGGGTTCCTGTGTGGGGATGCGTTTGTGATCTGCACCCTGCTAACACAGGGATCCAGTCAGCAAGGCTGTGGCAGGTAGGTGGAACTCTTTGTTCACCTGCCATATCCATAGAGCTGTTTATGTTTCCCCTTTTCCTGCAGCTTGGCCGTTGAGACTCCTGCTCCTCCGTGTCTAGGAGGAGTGGGCTTGTCTTACTCAGCTCCTAGGTGAGGGTCATCTTGAGGGCTAGCAGGGACTTTTAGGTTCCGGAGCATGGGCCCTCCTACCATCAAGGTTGGCTCATGTAGCTAGGAGCCAGGGTCTGGTTAGGGATGCGTTTAGGAGGTGACCTGCTCCCTAATCCTGTCTTCATGGCCAAGCAGCCGTAACATCACCGGGCTTCACACGGCTGAGGATTTCCCCCATCCTCAGCCGTGACAACTTATGTATCTTTTTATATCGGAGTTCTTATTTTTATATCTGTGTCTTCCGTGGATATCACTATATTAAATTAAGGGAATGACCGTATGGGGGTAGAGACCGGTCAGGGAGGGGAGATCGAGGTGCTGATAGACAGCCAGACCTCGATGTCCTGCCCCCAACCGGCACCCACCCCATATCACAGGAAACCAAACAGCTCCATCTCAGCATTTAGGCCGGCGGGGATCATTGTGTTGAATTCAAAGATTTTTTGTGATTCAGCTTTAGACATATTAGCGACGTGGTTGCCACCTCTCCAAGGCCTCTTAATTTTTTCCAAAGCTACAAAGATGGGTTTAGATGGGTCCTTATTATGGTACATCTTAAAAGGGACACTGACAGGCCAAATCAGCATATACAGTATAGTTAGATATATGACATTACAGGTCTTATAGAGTCTTTTAAAAGCATATAAGTATCCCCCCTGTCCACCTTATAAAGAGCGAAATATAAAGTTTTATAACCTGCTTCTCCGGTCAGCAATCTGCCCAAGGGGCGGCGTTTCATGTGAAAATGCGCCCAGCCAGCCTTCCCAACTGCCGTTCTTAAGCCCCGCCCAGCTCATCATTATTCACTTCGCTGGGCGGCGGCTAGAATTCTCCCCAGTCCCGATCCTGCGCATGGGCAATTCAATCCTCTGCGCATCGTTCATGCCCAATCTTCTGCGCCTGCGCCCCGCCGTGGTTAGATCGCGCATGCGTACACACACAGCCTGCCTGCGTCTTGGAGGCAGCTGCAGCCTCAGCCATGCACTGTTCAGAGCAGCGTGTCAGTGTCCCTTTAAAGTGCTGTGGGACAGAATGATTCTCAAATCCTTTTTTGATATTTGTTGCAATATGTTCTGATACTGTTTGTTTTAAAGTTCTTTTAGTCGTTTCTACATATTGTTTTTGACATGGACATTCTATCATCGTATCACAACATAAACTGTCTTTGATGGTGTAACAGAATGTGTTTTGGGTGGATTGTACTTGTGTTTTTTTTTTTTTTTTAAATGAGTAGTTTTGCAATTGCTACATCTACCACATTGATGGAACCCTTTTGAAAATAGCCAGTTATTCTTTTTTGTGGTGTTTCTTTTCATTGTCAGAGCAACTCTTAGGCCTAAGCTGGGTGCTTTGTATATTAACTATATAAACTATAGTGATTAAGGAGTTGCCCGGTAATAGGGGTCCCACTATCTTATCACGTTGTATATAATACCAATGTTGAGATTTTTTCTACTGTACGTTATTGTGAGTGAAATGGTAATATTATGCAAAAATTCTCATCTTGTTTAGTCTCAGTTTTATCTGACATAAAAAAAGTTTCTCGGTTCATATTTCTTACTTTATCCAATTATTTCTCTATTGATTTCTCTGGGTATTGTTTATATCTAAAAATTGTTGTTTTAATTGACTGGCTCATTTTCAAATTGTTCATTTGATGTACAGTTGCGTTTAAGGCGTCTAAATTAGCTTGTGGGGATATTTAATAACCACCTAGGGAGATGACAGATTGAAAATAAAATATAGCTATTTTTCAATACAGGTTTGTGGTAAGTGTTACATATAAATCTATGATCTATGTTTCTTATGGTTAAATCAAAAAATTCTATGTGTGATTTACTTGTGTTTGTGGTCAATTTAAAATTTCTCTCATTATTGTTAATCTATAACAAAAACTTGCTCAGGAGATTCTATGTATCCTGCCAGATAAATATGATGTAATCGATGTAGCGGCGCCATAGTACAAGACTCGTCCCCAGCAGAGGGTCGATGGTGTCGGCCTCACATTGAGCAATGAATAAATTGGCGTAGCTGGGGGCAAATCTGGTACCCATGTCTGTGCTGCGTTCCTGTAAGTAATGTTCAGAGCCGTATATAAAAAAATTATGCTTTAAAATATATCTGACACACCTATAAAATCAATCTGTCCCTGTTTTAGAGTGCTATTAAGTTGTAATTGACTGTTCAGCGCTGTAATCCCTTGATTATGATCAATGATTGTATAAAGTGAATTTCCGTCCATAGTTCCGAGTATCCAATAATCTTGGACCTCTAATTTTTCCAAAGTGGATATGATGTCTGTGGTATCTTTTATGTAGGATGGAATCTGTTTCACTGTTGGTTGTAATAATCTTTCTATGTATTGGGACAGATTTGAAGATATTGAGCCAATACCAAAGATTATGGGTCTCCCTGGTGGTTCACTATAGTTTTTATGAATTTTGGGGATGAAATAAAAAACGGGTAGTCGTTTTGGTGTTCCAATTATATATTTGTATTCATATTTGAGGAGGATTTCGTCATCAAGTCCTCTATCGCAATTAATTTTCAACTCATTTTGGTATTGAAGGGTGGGGTCGCCTTTTAATATTTTGTATGTGTCTAGATCAGACAATTGGCGTTTATATTCACCATCATACTGATCAGAATTCAATACCACGATAGCAGCCCCCTTGTCTGCCGGCCTAATGATAATGTTATTTTGAGCTTGTAGCTGTTTGATGGCTTCTCTCTCTTGTCTTGTTAAATTATCAAATGTTACTTTACTCTTTAATTTTCCTATATCTGATTCAATATTTTGTCGGAATGTAGCTATTTCTGGTCCTATATCTTATTTAGGGTATTGTTTGGATTTTTCTTTAAGGTCTGTGTGCTCATATTTGTATTGATTTGTATTTCCTGATAATATTGGGTTCTTCATACAGTTCTTTAGGCATACTTTTCTCACAAGTTTCTCTATACCAATAAAGGTGGAAAATGTATCAAGTTTGTTTGTTGGTGAAAAATTCAATCCTTTATTTAGAAGATGAATCTGTGCTGGTGAAAGTGAAATGTTGCTAAGATTAACTACAGTGTTATCTTTTATAGTCGTTTGAGGTATTGTCTGTGTACGTCTCTTTCTTGTTCAACCTTCTTTACGTGTCTTTTTGTGCGTGCCGGTGTTTTATTGAGTGTCATTTTTCTGTGTAATTCCTCCTGATAGTGTTCTATGTATCGCTGAGTGGACGGCCGGTTGTTCTCTGTCCTGTCTCTTTGGTTGTGATATCTTTGTCTCAAATTGTATTCTTGTGATTGTGGTTGTGTCCTCGTGTGTCTCCTCACGGGGGAGTGTTGCTGTTTATGTCTTATTCTCGGTCTATGATGGGGAGGGGTCTGGTCTAAAAAATGTGGTGTTAATAAATATTAGTGTTAATCGAGCACCGTAGTGTTTAGGTGATTGGGGGCTCGGGCCGAACACATCGGGATCACCTGAGCACAATGGAATTCAATGGGCGAACCCAAGCATTAAACCAGGCACCCCCTGCTCTGAAAAGGGGAGGGTGCCTGGTTCAAAGTTAAATATCAGAAATTGGTGGAAACACCACCAAAATGGTTTTGGAACAGCATGGGGAGGATGTCTGGATGCATCTTGTACTCACAGGTCGCTGCTGGGAACGAAGTTGTCCGAATAGTACGCCACTTTTACAGACTGACAGACTGACAATAATATGCACAAAACTGAAGAAAAAAAAATCCATTTTAGAGGAAAAAATGATAGGAAACATTCTGTCCTGGATACTTACTTGTATATAAAGTGCAAGTGCTGCCAAAAATTACAAGGAAGAGGCACTCTGATACAACCTGTATATCACATCAAGGAGGGCCTCATTCACATTGTGGTACAATTGTTCAGGTAGTGGGACTCCTACACTCATAAAGCCTATGCACTAAGTGAAGGGGCTGCTAAAAATTACAAGGAACTGGCACTCCAATACACCCTTTGTTACACATAAAGGAGGGCATCATACACAGCCTTGAAAAATTATGATTTATGGCCTGCTGCTGACCCTCAAAAACATTATGGGCGAGGTCCTGCTACCGTTTTGGTGACTCTAGATAACCTGGGGATGATCGCACGTACACGTGACAGCAACGATCCATTCGGATGTCTGCCCTATCAACTTTCGATGTTATTTTCAGCTCAAACCATTTAGACCATGGGTAACAGGGGAATCATGGTTCGATTCCGGAGAGGGAGCCTGAGAAACAGCTACGGCTACCACATCCAAGCAAGGCAGCATGCGCTCAAATTACCTATTAGTTATAATTAGGTGAAGGCCTGCAGGTGAGCTGAACCTCTAAAAGATTTGAGGTGTGGGCCTGCTGGTGAGCTGACCCTGTAAAAGATTTGAGGTGTGGGCCTGCTGGTGAGCATAACCTGTAAAAGATTTTATTTGCTGGCCTGCTGGTGAGTTGACCCTCTAAAAAATTATATGCAAGGGCCTTCAGGTGAGCTGACCTTGTAACTAGGGTTGAGCGAACCCAAACTGTAAAGTTCGGGTTCGTACCGAACTTTAGTATTTTTGGACCCCGGACTCGAACCTGAATTTTTCAGTAAAAGTTTGAGTTCTGTGTTCGGCGAGTTAATGGCGCTTTTAGAAAGGCTGCAGAGCAGCCAATCAACAAGCGTTTAACTCGTGTGCCCTTAGAAGCCATCACAGCCATGCCTACTAATGGCATGGCTGTGATTGGCCAGTGCAGCATGTGACCCAGCCTCTATATAAGCTCCTAGTGTAGGGATAGGATGCTGCTGCTTTGAGGGAGAGAATAGGAAAGCATCTGTCGTCAGACGTGCTTGTTAACTCAGCCTGTGCTGCATTTGTCACAGTGAAATACAAGCTTTAAATACTGCAATTATATACTGGTTTAAAAAAACACCCATTTTTTGCAAGATAATACATTTTGGGTCCTTTGCTGAATTTGTGACAGTAAAATACAAACTTTAAATACTGCAGTTATATTCTTGTTTTAAAAAAGCACCCATTTTGGGCAAGATAATACATTTGCGGACTTTGCTGATTTTCTGGCAGTCCAATAAAAGTGTTAGATACTGCTGTTATATTCTAGGTTTAAAAAAAACACCCATTTTTGCAATACCCTACATCTGGGGTCTTTGCTGCATTTCTCACAGTGAAATGCAAGCTTTAAATACTGCAATTATATACTGGGTTAAAAAAAAACACCAATTTTGGGCAATATAATACATTTGCTGCCTTTTCTGCATTTCTGGCAGTCCAATACAAGTGTTAGATACTGCTGCTATATTCTGGGTTTATAAAAACACCAATTTTTGCAAGACCCTACATATGAGGCCTTTGCTGCATTTGTCACAGTTAAATACAAGCTTTAAATGCTGCAATTATAATCTGGGTTTAAAAAAACACCCATTTTGGGCAAGACCCTACATTTGGGGCCTTTGCTGCATTTGTCACAGTGAAATATAAGCTTTAAATACTACACCCATTTTAGCCAAGATAATACATTTGCGGCCTTTGCTGAATTTCTGACAGTCCAATACAAGCGGTACATACTGCTGTTATATTCTGGTATTAAAAAAACATACATTTTTGGCAAGATAATACATTTGCGGCCTTTGTTGCATTTGTGACAGTGAAATACAAGCTTTAAATACTGCTGTTATATTCTGGTTTTAAAAAAAACACCCATTTTGGGCAAGAAAATACATTTGCGGCCTTTGTTGCATTTCTGGCAGTCCAATACAAGTGTTAGATAACGCTGTTATATTCTGCATGTGAGGATATCAGAAAGAATATGCGGCACTCACCGGAATCTTCACAAGGTATAGCTCTTTATTGGTCCTTCATACAGGACGAGTAGGTAGGGTGCTGGGGCGGACAGGCTCCTGCAGATGGATGGCGGCTACGGCCGTTTCGCGCTATGGACTGCGCTTCTTCTGGCCGCGAGTGCGGCCAGAAGAAGCGCAATCCATAGCGCGAAACGGCCGTAGCCGCCATCCATCTGCAGGAGCCTGTCCGCCCCAGCACCCTACCTACTCGTCCTGTATGAAGGACCAATAAAGAGCTATACCTTGTGAAGATTCCGGTGAGTGCCGCATATTCTTTCTGATATCCTCACATGCGTACTATTCATACAACCTTCACCTAATGCTGAGCACCACATACGGAGTGTATGTTTCGCTGCGGTGCCGCTATCTGAGCCAGTACAGAGCACCGGCTTGACTTGCCTGATCCATGCAGTGCCGCTTCGTTCCTCTTCTTGTTTACACAGCTGTTATATTCTGTGTTTAAAAAAAGCACCTATTTTTGCAATACCCTACATTTGGGGCCTTTGTTGCATTTGTGACAGTCAAATACAAACTTTAAATACTGCTGTTATATTCTGGTTTAAAAAAAAACACAAATTTTTTGAAAGACCCTACAACTGGAGCCTTTGCTGCATTTGTCACAGTCAAATACTAGCGTTAAATACTGCTGTTATTGTCACGGGGTTCCGAAGGTGCACTCGGTCCCCCATTGCCCGCAGAACTGTTGCTTAGCTTTTGGAATGAGGTTCTGTGTTTGACCTCATTCCCAGGGCGGCTTTACTAGCTGGGTGGCTCCCTTCTCCTAGTCTGCCTTGAGAGCCGAGCTGATCACTCAGTGCTCGACTGGTTGGTCTGTCGGTCATGTGATGCTGGCCACGTCACATGACCCTCACTCCCCACTATAAATACAGGCAGCCTGCTGGCTACAGGTTGCCTGTTAATTTCTAGGCTCCTGGCTATTTGTTGGACTACTGAATATTTACCTGATCCTGTTCCCTGACGATCCTCTGCCTGCTCCTCCTGTACTGCGCATATATCCTGGTATTGTGACCTCGGCTCCCACCTGACTACTCTCTTAGGACTCCTCTTGTACTTCGCTACTCTCCTGGTATTTGACCCCGGCTTCTCCTGACCATTCTTTGCTTAATCCGTTGTACTGCATAGCTCTCTTGGTTCTGACCCGGTCCGTTCATGTTCCGTATTTTGTCTTGTCTGTCTTCCCTGCACATATCCTAAGTTAGGGATTGCCGTCCAGTTGTCCCCTGTCATCAGGACTCGTGAGGCAAGTAGGCAGGGCCAGGGGTGAGGGTGGAGCACAGTGGTCACTACCCTTCCCCCTGTGTGTGTGTGGACGTGACCGTTACAGATTAACAGGCCCAATAACCACTGTATCATGAATCCTCTTACTACCCTGACTGACCATGTCTCTAACTTGACACAGAGGGTGCAGGAGCTAGGAGAGAAACTCCGTTCTTGTGAGTTAGGGCAAGGTTCTTCCACTCCTCTGTCCTCCAGTCCATATTTTGAACCCCAGATCAAGCTCCCAGACCCTTTTCTGGAGACCGGAAGAGGTTTCTCTCCTATAAGGAGAATTGCAAACTCTACTTCCGTTTGCGCCCCGTGTCCTCCGGTCCCGAGAGCCAACGCGTGGGGATTATCATTTCTCTACTACAGGGTGATCCCCAGGACTGGGCATTTTCGTTACCTCCTGGGGACAGTTGTCTAACTTCTGTGGAGGGGTTTTTTCAGGCCCTGGGTACCCTCTATGACGAACCAGACAGGGCCCTGGTAGCCGAGACAGCTCTTAGGGCACTGGTTCAGGGCCATCTCCCTGCGGAGGAGTATTGCACCCAATTCAGACGGTGGTGTGTCCCCTCAGGATGGAATGAACCAGCCCTGAAGAGTCAGTTTAGGTCTGGTCTATCTGATAATTTAAAAGATCTATTGGTCAATTACCAAATTCCTGAGACCTTAGAGGAGATGATGACCCTAGTTGTCCGACTTGACAGACGAGTTAGAGAGAGACGACAAGAACGACAGTTCAGTTCTCAGATGGTGGTCCAGCCAGAGGCCTTTTCCAGGGACAACACTGAGGTCTCCACCGAGGAACCCATGCAGGTTGGCATGACCCGGGGTAATCTTCGTCGCAGACGCGGAGAGTGCTTCTACTGTGGAGATCCTGGCCATTGGATCAACAAGTGTCCTAAGAGGGACCTCTCTGACAAATCTTCTAAAGCAAGACAACCTAAAGACCAGGTACACCCTGATTTTTCTAAAGGTAAACTTTTGGTACCCATAACAATTTCTCTGGGGGTTAATAAGTGGCCGGGTAAGGCCTTTATTGACTCTGGTTCAGCGGCCAGCTTTATTGACTTTGAGTTTGCTTGTAAATTGGGTATTCCAATGTTTGCTTTACCTACACCTATCCATGTCATGGCTATTGATGCTACTCCCCTGATTGGTGGTACGGTGAGGTCATGTACCTCTGAAATTTCTCTGTCCGTGGGTGTGTGCCACTCTGAGAGATGTTCTCTTCTAGTCCTGGAGAACCTACCGGTTGAGGTGGTACTAGGGTTGCCTTGGCTCCGTTTACATAACCCCACAATTGATTGGTCCAAAGGAGAGTTGGTGAAATGGGGACCTAAGTGTGACTCATGCTTGTCCGTGGTCCAGGCTGGGGTTTCAGTAAGGTCTAATACATTACCCTCTGTTATTAAGGAATATTCTGATGTGTTCTCGTCCCTTACTCCAGAGGTTCTACCCCCCCATAGACCTTATGATTGCGCCATAGAGCTAATTGAGGGTGCCGAATTTCCTAAAGGTCGAATTTATAATCTTTCAGGGCCCGAACGCAAGGCTATGGAGGATTATATTAAGGAGAGCCTTGCTAAAGGGCATATTAGACCTTCAGTCTCTCCTATGGGAGCAGGGTTTTTCTTTGTTAAAAAGAAGGATGGTGGTCTTAGGCCTTGTATTGATTACCGGAGATTAAATAAAATCACTGTCCAAAATAGATACTCTCTCCCATTGATTCCGGATTTATTTAACCAGGTTTTGGGGGCAACCTGGTTTTCCAAGATTGACCTGAAAGGGGCATACAATCTAATCCGAATCAAGGAGGGAGACGAATGGAAGACAGCGTTCAATACTCCGATAGGACACTTTGAATATCAGGTGATGCCTTTTGGACTCAGCAATGCCCCAGCTGTGTTCCAAAACTTAATGAACGATATTCTTAGGGAGTTCTTAGGTAAATTTATTATTGTCTATCTTGACGACATTTTGATATTCTCTCCTGATTTCGAATCTCATGTGTCCCATGTCAAACAGGTATTAGAGGTGTTGAGGGAGAACCAGCTATCCGCTAAGCAAGAGAAATGTGTCTTTGGTGTACAGGAGATACTGTTTCTAGGGCATGTTTTGACTCCTCACGCCTTTAAGATGGATCCTGGTAAGGTTTTAGCAATTAAGGAATGGGTAAGGCCTTCATCCTTAAAGGCTTTACAACGGTTTTTGGGTTTCGCTAATTACTACCGTAAATTTATCATGAATTTTTCTGTAATTGCTAAGCCATTGACCGACCTTACTAAGAAAGGGGCGGATTTGGAGAATTGGTCTACCAAGGCCATTTCTTCATTTGAATCATTAAAAAAGGCATTTAGTAGCGCTCCCATTCTGATCCAGCCTGATCAGGAGAGACCCTTTATTGTGGAGGTGGATGCGTCCGAGGACGGCGCAGGAGCAGTCCTTTCACAAGGTCCTGCTAGCCTCACTAACCTGAGACCGTGTGCCTTCTTCTCTAGGAAATTCTCTCCCACGGAGAGAAACTACGACATAGGGAATAGGGAGCTGTTGGCCATTAAATGGGCATTTGAGGAGTGGAGACAAGGGGGCAAGGCATCGAGTAACTGTTGTCACTGACCATAAAAACCTAATGTTTCTCGAGTCCGCTAAGAGGTTGAATCCCCGACAAGCCCGGTGGGCTCTGTTTTTTACCCGTTTTGATTTCTCCATTACGTTCAGGCCGGGAAGTAAAAATGTGAAGGCAGACGCATTATCTCGGAGTTTCCATGCTTTTCAACCCACTGAGACGCCACCTGAATCCATCCTACCAGCAAACATCTTCTTAGCGGCTCTAACCCAGGATATCTCGGCTCGCATTAAGGCTGAACAACATCTGGCACCGGCATCCACCCCAACAGATAAGTTGTTTGTTTCCGTACAATTTCGTCTCCAGCTGTTGGGTGAGTGTCACGATTCTGCCTTTTGTGGACATCCGGGTATTGAGGGCACTAAGGATCTGGTTTCTAGATCTTATTGGTGGCCCACTCTGACCAGGGATGTCAAGTCCTACGTGTCAGCCTGTGAGGTTTGTGCCAGGTCTAAGACACCTAGGACTCGCCCTGCTGGTAACCTACGACCCCTACCCATTCCCAGTAGACCCTGGTCCCATATCTCGATGGACTTTATAACTGACCTACCGCTGGCGGAGGGTAAGACTGTGGTTTGGGTAGTGGTCGATAGGTTTAGCAAGATGGTTCATTTCATTCCCCTGTCTAAACTTCCGAATGCTAAAACCCTGGTGTCTATTTTTGTGAGAGAGGTTGTTCGTTTACATGGCATCCCGGAAAATATTGTTTTGGACAGGGGTGTGCAGTTTGTGTCCAAATTCTGGAGGTCCTTCTGTCAAAGATGTAAAATTTCGTTGTCTTTTTCTTCCGCCTACCATCCTGAGAGTAATGGGCAGACTGAACGCCTTAATCAGTCTGTGGAACAATTCCTGAGGTTGTATGTTGCTGATGACCAGCAATTATGGGTCAAATTCCTTCCGTTGGCTTAATTTGCTCTGAATAACCGTGTCAATTCTTCTGCTGGGGTCTCCCCTTTCTTTTGTAACCATGGTTTTCATCCCCGTTTTCATTCTGGGTCGTCCGTCTCCTCCTCTAACCCTGAAGCTGATAAACTCTCCTCCAAACTGTGCACAGTTTGGGCCCGGGTTCAATCGAACCTAGAAAAGGCTCAAAGTTCTCAAAAACTCAAGGCCGATACGAGACGTTCAAGGGGGGTGAACTTTCAGGTTGGGGATAAAGTATGGTTGTCCTCCAAGAATCTATCTCTCAAGGTAGCTTCTAGAAAATTTGCTCCTCGTTTTATTGGTCCATATAAGATCACGGAGGTGATTAACCCGGTATCATTTAGGTTGGAGCTGCCCGAGTCATTCCACATTCATAATGTGTTCCATAAATCTCTACTTAAAAAATATTTTGAACCAGTAGTACCATCGAAAGCCTCGCCTCCGCCGGTTCTTGTTAATGATGCTGTCGAGTATGTTGTGTCTAAAATAGTGGATGTCAGGAAGGTGCGTAACTCCTTGCAGTATCTGATTCACTGGAAGGGGTATGGACCTGAAGAGAGATCTTGGGTACCTGCCAGGGAGGTTCATGCTCCTAGACTGGTTCGTAAATTTCATTTAGAACACCCTGAAAAGCCATCGCCTGAAGTCTTGGGTCCGGTGGCCCCTCGTAAAAGGGGGGGTACTGTCACGGGGTTCCGAAGGTGCACTCGGTCCCCCATTGCCCGCAGAACTGTTGCTTAGCTTTTGGAATGAGGTTCTGTGTTTGACCTCATTCCCAGGGCGGCTTTACTAGCTGGGTGGCTCCCTGCTCCTAGTCTGCCTTGAGAGCCGAGCTGATCACTCGGTGCTCGACTGGTTGGTCTGTCGGTCATGTGATGCTGGCCACGTCACATGACCCTCACTCCCCACTATAAATACAGGCAGCCTGCTGGCTACAGGTTGCCTGTTAATTTCTAGGCTCCTGGCTATTTGTTGGACTACTGAATATTTACCTGATCCTGTTCCCTGACGATCCTCTGCCTGCTCCTCCTGTACTGCGCATATATCCTGGTATTGTGACCTCGGCTCCCACCTGACTACTCTCTTAGGACTCCTCTTGTACTTCACTACTCTCCTGGTATTTGACCCCGGCTTCTCCTGACCATTCTTTGCTTAATCCGTTGTACTGCGTAGCTCTCTTGGTTCTGACCCGGTCCGTTCATGTTCCGTATTTTGTCTTGTCTGTCTTCCCTGCACATATCCTAAGTTAGGGATTGCCGTCCAGTTGTCCCCTGTCATCAGGACTCGTGAGACAAGTAGGCAGGGCCAGGGGTGAGGGTGGAGCGCAGTGGTCACTACCCTTCCCCCTGTGTGTGTGTGGACGTGACCGTTACAGTTATATTCTGGTTTAAAAAAAACACCCATTTTGGGCAAGATAATACTTTGCGGCCTTTGTTACATTTGTGACAGTCCAATACAAAACTTTAAATACTGCTGTTATATTCTGGTTTTAAAAAAACACAATTTTTTTTGAAAGACCCTACATCTTGGTCCTTTGCTGCATTTGTCACAGTCAAATACAAGCTTTAAATACTGCAATTATATACTGGGTTTAAAAAAACAACCATTTTGAGCAAGACCCTACATTTGGGGCCTTTGTTGCATTTGTCACAGTCAAATACAACCAGTTACATTGTTGGTTGACAATTTAACATAACCGTGAAGTAATTGTATAAAATTTGCCTGTCACACTGTTGTGTGACCTCAAGAAATGTTGCCTCTTTATGACACCGGCACTGCCTTACTCTCAGTGAACTTAGTTGTTGACTATTGGCAGTTACATTGTCGCCTGACATAAACCATCTGTTGGTTTGGTGGGTGAACGCAAAGAACGAGGAGAGCGTCAGAAAAGGGACGTGGCCCCGGTTGTGGTGCTGCTGGTGGAGCTCCTGTTGCAGGGAGAGAAAGTGGTCGATCTGTGCCAGCTACACGCACCAGTAAAACACCTTCCTCAGGTGCGAGTAGGCGACAGAACCTTCAGCGTTATTTGGTAGGGCCGAATGCGGCTCTATGAGTGGTGAGGCCAGACCAAGTATAGGCGATAGTAGATTGGGTGGCTGACAGTGCCTCCAGTTCCTTCACATTGTCTCCCACCCAGTCTCCTGCTGAAAGATCACAGTTGGCACCTGCAGCCCATGTCCATCAGTCCTGCGTATCACCCGCTTGCAAATCAGCCACTGACAGCGGAGCTGCTTCTGTATCTGCTGCCATTGCCAAAAATGTTGGTGCCAGTGGACTGAAATCTTAGATGCCACTGTCAATTCTGACCACAACATCTAAGGGGTATATAGAGAGAGGGAGCTCCCTTTCTAACTCCATTAGTTATCCTATGTGCGATTGTGGGGTACAAATGGTGGCCATGGCAATTGGAAACCTTACAAAGGCCTCTGGGCTGCCATGTATGGAAGCCATAGAGGCCCAGGCCCCAGGCTGGGTCTCATAGGCAACTGTCAGTGCAATACTAGCAGTTTTAATGCAGTACAACAGCGGTCCCCAACCGCCGGGCCGCGGCCCAGGACCGGGCCTTGGAAGATTGTTTGCTGGGCCGTGGCGATCAGGGCAGTCTTTAACACGGTACTAATGAAGCGCTTCCATTATGGAAGCGGTTCATTAGTACAGGAGGACCAGGAAGCGGTGAAGGATCTGTACTCACTGCTTCCTGGTCCTCGGCTTGGCTGTGCAGGGCTGCGCATAGCGTGAGGTCGCTCTGTGACCTCACACTGTGCGCCGCGATACACAGCCGACAGCAGAATGAAGAGGATCGCGATGGTGACCAGGAGCAGGAGAGGTAAGTGATTTATTTTATTTAAAATACGGTACAGTGCAGCAGAGACCAGTGCAGCAGAGACCAGTGCAGCAGAGACCAGTGTAGCAGAGACCCTAGTCAGTTTATATAATTGTTATATAGTGTTATATATTTTAATTTGCACCTTGTGTTTTGTTATGCACGTGAATCAGTCAGCGCCGACTAGCACCACCTAAGCCCCGCCCCAGAATATCATAATATCAATCAAAAAGTCGCATGTTCCCTAAAATGTTGTCAATTAAAATAAGTCACCCCATGGAGATTTTATACTCCTGAGCTCTCTAATATGTTCAGGCAAATAAAGCCACATATAGAGTGTTTCCAAAACCAGGAAACACATCATAATAAGAAGACTGAATTTTCACATTGGCACACATTGGACACAAAATATTAGGCAGTAAAATGACATACAGAACTGTTGTAAAAATTGCAATTTTCACTTTACACCATCTGCTGTGCATTAGTGATAATCGAGCATCAAAGTATTCGGGTGTTCAGCCTGAACACATTGCTATATTCGTGTACTCGACTGAGCACCCGAGTATAATAGAAGCCAATGGGAGAAAACCAGGCACCCCCTGCTCTGAAGAGGGGAGGGTGCCTGGTCCAGTGGAAAAGGTCAAAAAATTACAGAAACACCACCGAAATGGATCGGGAACAGCATGGGAACGATGTCTGGATGCATCTTGGATTCCCAGGTTGCTGCTGGGAACCATGTTGTCCGAGTTGTATGCCACTTTTATAGACTGACAAAAATACGCACAAAACCCCCACCAAAAAAAAAATAATTTACAGGAAAAAATTTTAGGAAACATTCTTTCCTGTATATTCAATTGTATATAAAGTGCAAGTGCTGCAAAAAATGACAAGCAAGAGGCACTCCGAAAAGCCTGTATATAACATTAAAGAGGGCCTCATTCACATTGTGGTACAATTGTACAGGTAGTGGGACTCCTACACTCATAAAGCCTATGCACTAAGTGAAAGGGCTGGCAAAAATTACAAGGAACCCGCACTCCAAAACACCCTTTCTTACACATAAAGGAGGGCATCATACACACCCTTGAAAAATTATGATTGGTGGCCTGCTGGTGATCCTCAAAAACATTTGGAGCAAGGGCTTGCTGATCTGTCCATCCAAAACATGAGGGGCGAGGGACTGCTGCTTTGCTAACCCTCTAAAACATTAGGGGCAAGGGCCTGCTGGTGAGCTGACGCTCTAAAACATTATCGGCGAGTGCCTGCTGGTGAGCTGACACTCTAAAACATTACATGCTAGTGCCTTCAGGTGAGCTGATGCTCTAAAACATTACATGCTAGTGCCTTCAGGTGAGCTGATGCTCTAAAACATTATATGCGAGTGCATGCTGTTCAAATGACGCTCTAAAACATTATATGCGAGTGCATGCTGTTCAGCTGACGCTCTAAAACATTAAAAGGGAGTGCCTGCAGGTGAGCTGACACTATAAAACATTATATGCGAGTGCATGCTGTTCAAATGACGCTCTAAAACATTATATGCGAGTGCATGCTGTACAGCTGATGCTCTAAAACATTATTTTCAAGTGCATGTTGTTCAGCTGATGCTCTAAAACACTATTTGCGAGTGCGTTCAGGTGAGCTTATGCTCTAAAACATTATATGCGAGTGCATGCTGTTC
Organism: Bufo bufo; assembly: GCF_905171765.1. Taxonomy (NCBI): domain Eukaryota; kingdom Metazoa; phylum Chordata; class Amphibia; order Anura; family Bufonidae; genus Bufo; species Bufo bufo. The sequence goes on along the minus strand of NC_053392.1, from coordinate 257,661,455 downwards.
AGCTGACACTATAAAATAATTTGAGTTGAGGGCCTGATGTTGAGCTGACCCTATAAAAAAATTTGAGTTGAGGTCCTGCAGTTAATCTGACCCTATTTAAAAAAAATTAGAGTGGAGGGAATATATACAATCTGGATGAGGTGGAGGAGAAAACGTGTCCCATGCCAAGTGTTGCCATGCCTTTGTTGGAACTGCTGTGTGTTCCCCTTGTCTCCCTTCCTCGGTTGCCTAAGGAAGTATGGACTCTGCCGCCAGCGTTGTCAGATGGAAAATTTTGGAGCAATTGCTCAACAAGTACCTTCTGGTATTGCACCCTTTTAATCATTCTCTCCACCACAGGAATGAGAGATGAGAAGTTCTCTTTGTAGCGGGGGTCGAGAAGGGTGAACACCAAGTAATCAATGTTATCTAAAATGCGTATAACGCGAGGGTCGCAGGAAAGGCAGCCTAACATGAAGTCAGCCATGTGTGCCAGAGTACCAACAGGCAAGACTTCGATGTCGACATCAGGATTACTCTCCATCTCATCCTCCTCCTCTTCTTCCCATCCATGCTGAACAGATGGAATTAAAGTTCCATGGGTACTACCTTCTGTAGCAGAGGCAACTGTCTCCAGGTCCTCCTCCTCCTCCTCTTCATGGTCCAATTCGCACTGAGAAGATGAACTGTGGGTGGTCTGGCTATCACCCTGTGTAATGTCCTCCCCCATTTCCTCGTCTGCCACATTCAGAGCGTCGTCCTTAATTGTAAGCAGTGATCGTTTGAGTAGACACAGCAATGGGATGGTTACGCTGATAAAACCTCACAGAGGTTTGACATCAATGCCCTATCATCGCTTGTGAATAGTGCCAGTTGACTCGAAAGGCGACGACCATGTTGCAGCTAGTATTCCACAACTGCCCTCTGCTGCTCACAAAGCCTGGCCAACATGTGAAACGTAGATTTCCAGCGCGTGCTCAAGTCGCACAACAGTCGGTAAGCTGGAAGCCGCAAGCACTCCTGCAGCGTTGACAGACCGGCTAAAGCTGTGAGCGACTTGTGGAAATGGGCACACATGCGGCGCACCTTCACTAGTACCTCTGGCATATTGGGGTAGATTTTGATAAATCACTGAACCACTAAATTTAAGAAGTGGGCTAGGCATGGGATTTGTGTCAGGTTGCCGAGCTCCAAAGCCGCCACTAAGTTAAGGCCATTGTCAGATACAACCATGCTTGGTTGTAGGTTGAGTGGCGAGAGCCACAGCTCGGCCTGGTCCCTTATACCCTGCCACAGCTCTGCAGCGGTGTGCTGCTTGTCCCCTAAGCACATCTGCTTCAGCACGGCCTGTTGACGCTTACCTACAGCAGTGCTACACTGCTTCCAGCTAGCGACTGATGCCTGACTGCTGCTGGAGGTGAAAGTGGAGGAGGAGGCGGCAAAGGAGGAGAAGTGGGGGTTGGAGCCAGTAACATAGCTGCTGGCAGAGACCCTGATTGACGTATGGCCCGCAATCCTGGGTGTGGGTAGCACCTGTGCCATCCCAGGGTACTGTCCATGTGTCCATTGTTAAGTGACCTTCCCAGTAACTGCGTTGGTCAGGGCATGGGTGATGTTCTGGGACACATGCTGGTGTAAGGCGGGCACGACACACTGTGAAAAATAGTGGCGGCTGGGGACTGCGTACCAAGGAACGGCCGCCAGCATCAGGCTGCAGAAGACCTCAGTGTCCACAAGCCTAAATGGCAACATTTCAAGGGCCAGTAATTTAGAAAGTTGCGCATTTAGTGCTATGGCCTGTGGTGGGTGGGTGGCTATTTGCACCTGCGTTCAAATGACTGTTATGGACATTTGTACGCTGCGCTGGAACAGGGAAGTTGATGTTGTTGCTGATGGTTCATGCGAAGGTCCAGGTGCAGGGCAAAAGGAATCCGGGCCTGCGCCTTCAACAGGGTATTGGTCAGCAGTGCGTAACACAGGGGAAGAGGAGGCAGTGGTGTGAACCTCAGACCCAGATTGTGGACCCAGGCGTTTGGCACACTTATTAGGGTGCTTGGATGCCATGTGGCGGATCATGCTGGTCTTGGTGAGGTTGCTAGTGTTCACTCCCCAGCTCATTTTGGTACTACCACTCTTTTGTCGTCTGCAGTTTTCTAAAAAAAAGCGCCATACTGCGGAACACCTACCCCTTGGCAAGGTAGATTTACGCATGGGGCTCTCAGTGTAACGGTTGCGGGGCAGTTTAGTGTGGGCCGACATCTCCCTTTTGCAACCCCACTGCCTCTTCCAGCCTGTTGCGCTGCTGCGGATCCCTCCCCCTCTGTACTGCTGTCTTTGCTCGGCTTTTAACCTTCCCATGTTGGGTCAGTGACCTCATCGTCAACCACCTCCTCTTCCACTTCCTTACTCTGCTCATCCTCCTGACTTGACCTAACCACAACCTCAGTGATTGACAACTGTGTCTCATCATCATTCACCTCGTGAACGAATGATTGCCGTTCACCACCGTCATCTTCTTGAGACTGTGAAGGCTCTAGAGGTTGGGAATCAGGGCACAATATCTCAGGTCTCTCTTCAAGCGTGCTGGGCACGAGGGCCAAATGTAATAGTGGTGCTGGAAAGAGCTCCTCCGAATATCCGAGTGTGGGATCACTCGTTTGGCAAGCCTCTCCATGGTGGGAGGAAGGATGATCAGAGTGAGGATTCAGTTGATCAGACTCTTGGCTACAGAGACTGGACTTGGTGGAAGAGAGGGTGGTGCTTAACTGACTGAAAGCATTATCTTCAGCAATCGTTCGCACTGGTCCGACTTGGACAGTGTTGTCCTGCGCTGCTCAGCTAAGTTGGACATGAAGCTGGGTACGGCGGATTTATTATTATTTTTTCTGGTGCACTGGCAGCAGGTACAGTTTCATTGCGCCCAGGGCCACGGCCTCTGCGTGTCCCATCAGCATCACGCCCACTTCCCCGTCCCTTAGTGCTCGCTTTCTTCATATTAATGGTTTTGTCACTAGATGTGGCGCACATTGTTTTACAGTCCGCTAAAGACACCGTTTTCGGATGCAGGACAGTATATGTCACAGAAACCCACAGAATATGGACACTATATTAGGCCCAGATTATTGGAATCTGCAATACAGACACTGTTTTCTGATGTAGTACAGTATTGGTTACAGAACACCACAGATTATGGACGCTATTTTAGTCCCAGATTATTGGAATTTGCAATACAGACACTGTTTTCTGATGTAGTACAGTATTGTTTACAGAACACCACAGATTATGGACGCTATATTAGGCCCACATTATTGGAATCTGCAATACAGACACTGTTTTCTGATGTAGTACAGTATTGTTTACAGAACACCACAGATTATGGACGCTATTTTAGGCCCAGATTATTAGAATCTGCAATAAAGACACTGTTTTCTGATGTAGTACAGTATTGTTTACAGAACACCACAGATTATGGACACTATTTTAGGCCCAGATTATTGGAATTTGCAATACAGACACTGTTTTCTGATGTAGTACAGTATTGGTTACAGAACACCACAGATTATGGACACTATATTAGGCCCAGATTATTGGAATCTGCAATACAGACACTGTTTTCTGATGTAGTACAGTATTGGTTACAGAACACAACAGAATATGGACACTATATTAGGCCCAAATTATTGGAATCTGCAATACAGACACTGTTTTCTGATGTAGGACAGTATATGTCACAGAAACCCACAAAATATGGACACTATATTAGGCCCAGATTAGTTAAATTTGACCTAAAGAAACAGTTTTCAGATGGCATACTGTATATGTCACAGAAAGCCACACCTTCTGGACACTCGATTAGGCCCAGATTACGTAAATTTGCCCTAAAGAAACAGTTTTCAGATGGCGTACTGTATGTCACAGAAAGCCACACACTATGGACACTAGATTAGGCCCAGATTATTGGAATTTGCCCTAAAGAAACAGTTTTCCTATGGAGTACTGAACATGTCACGGATGTATATTACACGCACACACTACAGAGACAGTAGATGAGAACTGGCCCCTGATTATTTAAATTTACGCCAAAGAAACAGTTTTCGGATTCACTACTGTATATGTCACGGATGTGTATTAAACTCACACTATAGACAATAACTGTGGCGCTGATTATATGAATTTACGCAAAAAGACTGAGTCTGCGGATGATGCACAGTATATGTCACAAATATGTATTAAAGAAAAATATCTTGCTGCTGTCAAACGCACACAGTAGTTCTTAAAAGGACTTTGGAGTCTTTGAAAAGCTTTTGGTAGTAAAAACAGCAAATTTCTCTCCCTGCACTATCTGTCCCTTCCTCAGCACGGATGTCCCTGAGACTGATCAATTTAGCGTAGGAAAAAATATATTGCTGCTCTAAAACACACACACACAGTAGTCCTTAAAAGGACTTTTGGGTCTTTGAAAAGCTTTCTTAGAATAATAACTGTGAATTTCGCTCCCTACACTGTCTTTCTTTTCCTATGCTCTGCTCTCCCTGACTATGACTGATCCGAGCACGTATCATCGGGTGCTATATAGCACCCGATGACGCGTTCCGGCCAGCCAATCACTGTAATGCCAGCACCCAACATGGCAACTGGCATTTCAGTGATGGCAGTACTTACCTGCATGTTTATTGGCTGCTTAGCAGCCGCGAAATGTGTGGGGCGGGGATGGCGCTCGAGCACATGCAGTACTCGGCCGAGCATGCTCGCTCATCACTACTGTGCATAATTTTTTCAAAACATCTGTGGGGTCTCAAAATGCTCACAAAGCCTCTCTAAATTATGTGAAGGGTGTGGTTTCTTAAATGGGTTCACTTCTTTGTAGTTTCTTTTTTATGTCACCTCAGAGCCTCTACAGTTGTCAATTAGTGCGGTATAAATCACCAAACTAGGCCTCAAATGTACATGGTGCTCTTTCTTCTCTGAACCCTGCAGTGTGTCCCAACAGCAGTGCCCTGTCATTGCACCCGCTACTTACAAAAAATGCACTTTGTGGCGAAGCAATTCGTCACACAGCAAAAATTTTTGTAAAATTCAGCGAAGCAGCTGAATCGAATTTTCCAAAACATTGCTCGTCTCTAGTTCTGTTACTTGCATACTAAGTTATAATGTAGTAAACATCTCATAGACCAAAAACCTGGCCTGTGTAATGAATATGAAAGCTGTACATAGCGTGGGAAGTTCAGGATGTGTATATTCTGATTAGACATCAAATGTAACTTGGTAGTTGAAAATATTCATTAGCTGAAAGTACTAGCTTCAAGTACTACATCAAGTACTAGTAAAGAGATATTGCAGGAGATAGTCAGGAGGTAGGCTGGAAGGTGGAAACAATACAAAAAAAAAAAGGTAAGATTTGTTTGATTTAAAGTTACAAATTTATTTTTTTATTTTTTTCTCCTCTTTAAAATGGCAGACTTGGTTCAGTGCAGGAATTGATGTGCATTTATTTCATGTTCCACTCTTTGGAGATTCGGATGCTGTCAGATCTGTAGACAGTTCTCCTTACTGCAGCAGGAAATTGCATTTTTGAAAGCTGAAATATTTAAATTATCTGTTAAACAAACTCCAGCTAGGACTGCTGCAATGCCACTGCCACAGAGGACCCCCAGAAATGGCAGATGGGTTAATGTAGGTTCTGGAAGTCTTAGAGTGGTGGATAGAAGACATGTCCCACAGTCGGTGGTTCTCCATAATTCATTTGCAGCACTCTCAGAATGTAAGGACAACATGGATATGGACTCAAGCACAGAGGGTGAGAAACCATCGACTCCTATGTCTAATGTATGCAACAAAAAAGATAAAGTGAAGTCTCAAAGGATGCAGCTGTTGCTGGGTGATTCAATCATAAGAAGTGTGGAGCTTAAAGAAAATGGTTTTGTGAGATGTCTCCCTGGGGCTACTGCTAGAAGAGATAGAAGACGTATTATTAATATTGTTAAGCAAGCAAAGCAGGAAGGGGACGTGGATGTTCTTGTCCATCTAGGGACAAATGACCTGGCTTGCAATGAAGTGTCAGAGGTGAAAAAATCTTTTATCACACTTGGTAATGACGTACAGGATTTTGCATCCACCATTTCATTTTCTGAAGTTCTGCCTGTGCATAATGTTCAGAATGATAGGCAGAGGCGCATAAAGGAGTTCAACATATGGCTTGGTAAATGGTGTCAAGAGCAAGGATTTGGCTTTGTTTCTCATGATAGCTCTACTTGGAATAGAAAGGAACTGTACAAAAAAGATGGTTTGCATCTTTCTCTCAAAGGAACAAATGTACTTAGTGAACAACTCCAAGAATTTGCGAAAGAGTATTTAAACTAGGAAGGGGGGGCAAAAGAGTGAAAATAAAAGAGTCCAATTGCCCCCCGAAACAATGCCAGAACAGGCCAGAAGCACTGAGGTTAAGAAATGATAAGCTCAGAGTCCTGTCTACAAATGCTCGCAGTTTAGGTAAAAAAATCAATGAACTTGGGTCAATAATGGCATCTGAGAATGTAGATTTAGTGGCTGTTACGGAGACATGGTTTAATGAAAGAAATGACTGGGACATAACCATACCAGGGTACTCTTTATACAGAAGAGACAGAGAAGGCAAGAAAGGAGGAGGAGTGGCCCTGTATGTGAAAGATAGCATTAAATCTAACCTAATACAAGTTGGTGAGGCCAACATAGAGTCAGTTTGGGTTACGTTGCAGTTTGCTAACCATGCAGTAACTCGTGTAGGTGTGATATATAGACCACCTGGTCAAGTTAAAGAACTAGATGATCTACTAGTTGAAGAAATAGCTAAAATGACAATGAAAGGATAAGTTATCATTATGGGAGATTTCAATCTTCCAGATATAAACTGGAAAACCAAAATAGCAAGTTCTACCAGGAGTACAGATATTCTAAATTCCCTACTGGGGTTATCTCTACAACAAGTGGTTGAGGAGCCAACCCGGAGGGAGGCCATTTTGGATTTGGTATTCACAAATGGGGATTTGGTATATGATGTCATTGTAGGCGAAACCTTGGGATCTAGTGATCACCAGTCAGTGTGGTTTAATATAAGAACTGTGAAAGAGTCCCACCACACAAAAACAAAAGTTTTAGATTTTAGAAAAACAGACTTTTCAAAAATGAAATTAGTCATAAATGAGTCCTTATCAGACTGGAACGGATTACATGGAGTCCAGGAGAAATGGGACTACTTAAAAGGTGCATTATTGAAGGCAACAGAAAATTGCATTAGACTCGTCAGTAAAAGCAAAAAAAGGAGGAGACCAATGTGGTACTCAGCAGAAGTGGCCCAAATCATTAAAAATAAAAAGCTAGCATTTTGTAATTATAAAAAAACCCAGAGCAATGAAGATAAGGAAATCTACAAGATTAGGCAGAGAGAGGCCAAGCAAGTTATAAGAACTTCTAAAGCGCAGGCAGAAGAAAAACTAGCTCAGTCTATGAAAAAAGGGGATAAGACATTCTTCAGATATATAAATGAAAAAAGGAAATTAAAACAAGGAATAACTAAATTAAAAACAAAGGACGGAAGGTATGTAGAAGAGAATAAAGGGCTAGCCGACTGCCTTAATGAATACTTCTGTTCAGTTTTTACAAAAGAAAAAGGAGAAGGACCTCCACTAGAAAGAATGACTATTAAATCGTTTGATGCATGTATCTTTACAGAGGAAGATGTTCTAAGTTTGCTGTCTAAGGTGAAGACAGATAAGTCACAGGGGCCTGATGAGATACACCCAAAATTATTAAAAGAGCTTAGTGGTGAGCTGGCAAAACCGTTAACAGATTTATTTAACCAATCATTAGTAACAGGAGTCGTCCCGGAAGATTGGAAATTGGCAAATGTCGTGCCCATTCACAAGAAAGGTAGTAGGGAGGAATCGAGCAACTATAGACCAGTGAGTCTGACATCAATAGTAGGCAAATTAATGGAAACCCTATTAAAGGATAGGATTGTGGAACATCTAAAATCCCATGGATTGCAAGATGAAAAACAACATGGGTTTACTTCAGGGAGATCATGTCAAACAAATCTTATAGATTTTTTTGACTGGGTGAATAAAATAATAGACGGTGGAGGTGCAGTAGACATCGCATATCTAGATTTTAGTAAGGCTTTTGACACTGTCCCACATAGAAGACTTATCAATAAACTGCAGTCATTGAGCATGGACTCCCATATTGTTGAGTGGATTAGGCAGTGGCTGAGTGACAGACAACAGAGGGTTGTAGTCAATGGAGAACATTCAAAACAAGGTCATGTTACCAGTGGGGTTCCACAGGGATCTGTACTGGGACCGATTTTGTTTAATATCTTCATAAGTGATATTGCAAAAGGCCTCGCTGGTAAGGTTTGTCTTTTTGCTGATGACACAAAGATATGTAACAGGGTTGATGTTCCTGGAGGGAAACGCCAAATGGAAAAGGATTTAGGAAAACTAGAAGAATGGTCAGAACTCTGGAAACTGAAATTTAATGTGGATAAGTGCAAGATAATGCACCTGGGGCGTAAAAACCCAAGGGCAGAATATAGAATATTTGACACAGTCCTGACCTCAGTATCTGAGGAAAGGGATTTAGGAGTAATTATTTCAGAAGACTTAAAGGTGGGAAGACAATGTAATAGAGCAGCACGAAATGCCAGCAGAATGCTTGGATGTATAGGGAGAGGTATAAGCAGTAGAAAGAGTGAAGTGCTTATGCCGCTGTACAGAACACTGGTGAGACCTCACTTGGAGTATTGTGCGCAGTACTGGAGGCCATATCTCCAGAAGGATATAGATACTCTAGAGAGAGTTCAGAGAAGAGCTACTAAACTAGTACATGGATTGCAGGATAAAACTTACCAGGAAAGGTTAAAGGACCTTAATATGTATAGCTTGGAAGAAAGAAGAGACAGAGGGGATATGATAGAAACTTTTAAATACATAAAGGGAATCAACTCGGTAAAGGAAGAGAGCATATTTAAAAGAAGAAAAACTACCACAAGAGGACACAGTTTTAAATTAGAGGGGCAAAGGTTTAAAAGTAATATAAGGAAGTATTACTTTACTGAGAGAGTAGTGGATGCATGGAATAGCCTTCCTGCAGAAGTGGTAGCTGCAAATACAGTGAAGGGGTTTAAGCATGCATGGGATAGGCATAAGGCCATCCTTCATATAAGATAGGGCCGGGGGCTATCCATAGTATTCAGTATATTGGGCAGACTAGATGGGCCAAATGGTTCTTATCTGCCGACACATTCTATGTTTCTATGTTTCTATGTTTCTAGTTTCTTTTGCTATATGCTGCAGCTTTCGCCTAAAGTAATCAATATCTTCATATTATTTCTTACAGATTTAACGGGAATATGTCAGAAGGAAAAAAAAATGCTTTAATAATAAAAGCTTCAGTGGCTATAAATATACTGAAAAGTTCTGTTTTCTCACTTTCTTAGTGCTGATCTGCAAATATAAAAAATGTATTTCTTCTGTGTGGATTAACTGATTCCTTACACAATCTGTGCCATACTCATTTAATCATAGCTGCGTGATTTTAGTAGGAACGGATGATGATCTTACATGTGTATTAAAACTTTCCAGTTGTCCGATCATGGCAGACATCAGGGAAAGAAGGACCAGGCATATTGGATTATATAGACATGAATTCTACATTCACACAAACACGAAGGTACATTAACATGAACTGAAAAAATGGTTGTTTAAGTGTTAGAAGGCCATTTTTAGAATCAATTGAACAATTGAAGTCAATGGGGCTATTCAGCAATGTGGTTCATGATTTTCCTGCTGTTTTCTCTGCATTTCTGCACCAAATCTACACCAAAATCTGCATGTGTCACTGGAAGATTTTGATGTGGATTTTCCCCAGATCTCACCCTGTGCAATTTCCACTGAAAATCCACACAAACAAGTGACATGCTCTAAATTTCAAAATATGATCTGCATGTCAATTTCCATAAAACTGTCGGGAAAATCTACATGTAATACTCACCTTTCATATAGCCTTATTATGTGAAGCGTCAGTGTTTTGGATTGAGTATATTATCAGGGGTGTAGCAAGGGGGGCAGCTGGAGAACGTGCCCCAGACGCAGAGGCGGGTTCTAACTATCATCACAGGATCTACCAATCATCAGGTAAACAGGTAAGTATTTCTGTTTTTTTTAATGGAGTTTGAGAGGGCACTAGAGGTCAAACGGAGACACGAGACATAACTACTGTGAAGGGGAACAAGGATGGGCATAATTAATGTTAAGGTGCACAGAGGTGGATATAACTACTGTGAAGAGGAACAAAAGTGCGTATAACTACTGTCAAGGGGTGCAAAGGTGGGCATAACTACTGTAAAGGCACTACAAGGAGGACATAACTACTGTAAGGGGGCACAATGTGAGCATTAGTACTGTGATGGGACACAGTGTGGGCATAAATACTGTGAAGGAAGTACAATGTGGGCATAACTACTGTGAAGGGGCCACAATGAGGAAAAGACTGCTGTGAAAGGTCACAAGCAGGATATAACTACTGTGAATGGACCACAAGGAAGACATAACTAGTTTGAAGGAGCACAAAGGTGGGCATAACTACTGTAAAGGGGCTACAAGGAGCACATAACTACTGTGAGGGGGGCACAACGTGGGCATTTCTGCTGTAAAGGAGGCACAATGTGAACATTGGTACTGTGAGGGGATACAGTGTGGGCATAACTACTGTGAAGGGGCCACAAGGAGGAAATAACTTGGTGTGAAGGGCCACAAGCAGGATATAACTACTGTGAAGGGACCACAAGGAGGACATAACTACTGTGAAGGGGCACATGTGGGTATTAGTACTGTGTGGTAGATTTAAGGGGAAATACCCTAGGTTACCCTGTTATACATTGGGATAGATTAGTCTTACAGGGCCAGCACTGTACCCCCTGTTGGGGATTTAAAAGGGGCAGTAACCATCCTTTCCTTATGTGATTATTCTTTATGGGTTTTCACCACAGGGAACTTGTTCCGGATCCAGTAGGCATCATGCTAACATGACAGCAACACCCTGGATGCGGTAGGACCAGTTGGTTCTTTCATTTATTGCAAGGTATATGGGTACAAGGTGTACTAGAAAGCCTAGCTACACCTCTGATAGTATAGTAAAATTTACTATACATTCGGCTTTGTCACCAAAAGCTGTAAAACTTTAAAAAAAATCACAAATTTTTCTCCTGAACTATTTTCTGCACCACCAGTCTAGTCCTCCTCCTATGTGGTTTCATGCCATTTGCCACTAAGGACTGAAATGCTAAGCCACGCGCCTTTATTGAGCCAGCCACAAAAAGTGCCTGATAATATTCACAGTGCAAAACATGTACAGCAGTTTTTTTGTTTGTTTTTCAATTCAATTCAAATTTCCAAATCATAAAAGCATAGTGTGTCCCACTCAGCTCTTTTCTGTATTTTTCCATGAATATCCAGATACAATCTCATTACAAATCCAATGATCAGATTGATGTCATTCTCTAGTAAATTAAATAACCACTAGAGGACAAGTGCCATATATGGCACAGGGAATATAGCGTTCATACAAAGCAGCGTACTTATAAGGTACTCTAATCAATCGAGCACAGGAACCTGGCTGTTATTGACATCTAGGCCCCTTCTGTATCTGCTGGCATCTTGATAAATAACCTACTTCAGGGGTGTAGTTTCTAAAATTAGTTCATTTATTGGATGTTTTCACTGTACGAGTACCTGCCAATGTGATGCAGCAAACAAAAAACATTCCAGTAAAATCCACGCTATAAAAGCCAAATGGCACTCCTTTCCTTCTGAGTCCCAGAATGTGCCCATACAGTAGCTTATATCCACATTTATGGTATTTCCATATCTAGTAATACTAGCCTATAAATTCCACCAGTCTCAGCATAAGCAGGGCACAAATATTGGTCATTGAAATGCCATAGCTGTCGAAAAATAGCAATTTTCATTTTGCACGGTCCACTGCACATTAATTTCCGCAAAATAACTGTGGAGTCTAAATGCTCATTCCACCATATAATACCTTGAGGGGTGCATTTTCCAAAATGATATTACTTCTCAGATGTTACACTTATTACTTCACACCATATCTGTGGGGTCAAAATGCTCACAACATTTGGGGTCACTTTTGGGGAGTTTCTATTATTAGTTAACCTCAGAGTATCTGCAGTTTTAAGGCAATGCTCTATAAATCACCAAACTTGAACTCAAAATCACATGGTGGTCATTTTTTTTTTCTGAACCCTGCAGTGTGCCCAAAAAATTTCACTTTGTTTGCAGATTTTCCATTTTAATATTTTTTTTCCAGTTACAAAGCAAGGGTTAACAGTCAAACAAAACTCGATATTTATGGCTCTGATTCTGTAGTTTACAGAAACACCCCATATGTGGTCGTAAACTGCTGTACGGGCACATGGCAGGGCGTAGAAGGAAAGGAATGCCATACGGTTTTTGCAAGGCAGATTTTGCTGGACTGGTTTTTTTACACCATGTCCCATTTGAAGCCCCCCTGATGCACCCCTAGAGTAGAAACTCCAAAAAAGTGACCCCATTTTAGAAACTACGGGATAGGGTGGCAGTTTTGTTGGTACTAGTTTAGGGTACATATGATTTTTGGTTGCTCTATATTACACTTTTTGTGAGAAAAGGTAACAAGAAATAGCTGTTTTGGCACCGTTTTTATTTTTTGTTATTTGCAACATTCATCTGACAGGTTATATCATGTGGTATTTTTATAGACCAGGTTGTCACGGATGCGGCGATACCTAATATGTATACTATTTTTTAATTTATGTAAGTTTTATACAATGATTTCATTTTTTAAACAAAAAAAAAATCATGTTTTAGTGTCTCCATAGTCTGAGAGCCATAGTTTTTTCAGTTTTTGGGCGATTATCTTTGGTAGGGTATGATTTTTTCAGGATGAGATGATGGTTTGATTGGCACTATTTTGGGGTGCGTATGACTGTTTGATTGCTTGCTATTACACTTTTTGTGATGTAAAGTGACAAAAAATGGCTTTTTTTACACCGTTTTTTTTTTTACGGTATTCACCTGAGGGGTTAGGTCATGTGATATTTTTATAGAGCAAGCTATTACGGACGCGGAGATACCTATTATGTATACTTTTTTTTATTTATGTAAGTTTTACACAATGATTTCATTTTTGAAACAAAAAAAAATCTTATTTTAGTGTTTCCATAGTCTGAGAGCCATAGTTTTTTCAGTTTTTGGGTGATTATCTTGGGTAGGGTATGATTTTTGCGGGATGAGATGACGGTTTGATTGGCACTTTTTTGGAGTGCGTATGACTTATTGATCGTATGCTATTACGCTTTTTGTGATGTAAAGTGCCAAAAAAATGGTTTATCTAGCACAGTTTTTATTTTTTATTTTTTACAGTGTCCATCTGAGGGTCTAGGTCATGTGATATATTTATAGAGCCGGTCGATACGGATGCGGCGATACCTAATATGTATACTTTTTTTTATTTATGTAAGTTTTACACAATAATATCATTTTTTAAACAAAAAATAAATCATGTTTTAGTGTCTCTATATTCTGAGAGCCAAAGATTTTTCAGTTTTTGGACTATTATCTTAGGTAGGGTCTCATTTTTTGCGGGATGAGGTGCCGATTAGATTGGTACTATTTTGGTGGGCATACACCTTTTTGATCGCTTGCTGTTGTACTTTTTGTGATGTAAGGTGACAAAAAAATGTTTTATTTAGCACAGTTTTTATTTTTTATTTTTTACAATGTTCATCTGAGGGGTTAGGTCATGTAATATGTTTATAGAGCCGGTCGATACGGACGCGGCGATACCTAATATGTCTACTTTTTTTTAAAATTCATGTAAGTTTTACAAAATAACAGCTTTTTTAAAACAAAAAAAATTATGTTTTAGTGTCTCCATATTCTGAGCCATAGTTTATTTATTTTTTGGGTGATTGTCTCAGGTAGGGGCTAATTTTTTGCGGGATGAGGTGACGGTTAGATTTGCACTATTTGGGTGGGCATATGCCTTTTTGATCGCTTGCTGTTGTACTTTTTGTGATGTAAGGTGACAAAAAAATTGTTTATTTAGCACAGTTTTTATTTTTTATTTTTTACGGTGTTCATCTTAGGGGTCATGTCATGTGATATGTTTATAAAGCCGATCGATACGGATGCGGTGATACCTAATATGTCTACTTTTTTTTTTCCCCCTATGTTTTACAAATTTTTTACCCATTTTTTTTTAACTTTATTTGGGGAAAATGACGTTTTATTACTCATACAGCTTCATGCCTGTGAGATCCAGGGGGCTGGATCTTTCAGGCTCATCACCAGAAGGCAGCACCGATGCCTAAGTAAGGCATAGCGCTGCCTACCATGCTATCGGGTCCCCATTACAGCAGCACAGGGACCCGATGACACCGCCGAACGCCCGCCAAAACTCCCCTAGAAGCCGCAAACCGCAGGTCTGAATTGACCTGCGGTTTGCAGCGATCGCCAACACGGGGGGATCACGGGCCCCCTTGCGCATTGTCCCAGGGTGCCTGCTCAATGATTTGAGCAGGCACCTTGTTCCAATCGGCAGTGATCGGAACTAAAAATGACGTACCGGTACGTCATGTGTCCTTAAGTACCGGGACATCATGCCATACCGGTATGTCATGCGTCCGCAAGAGGTTAAAGGATTTATGGGGTGAATTTTTCAAACTGCTGTAAAGTAGAACTGGCTTAGCCATCCATAGCAACCAATCAGATTCCACCTTCCTCATTTTTTCCAGCTCCTTTGGAAAATGAAAGGTAGAATATGATTGGTTGCTATGAGCAACTAAGCCAGTTATACTTCATACCAGTTTAATAAATGACCCCATTAGTTTTCAAAATGCGGTAACTTTGAGTTTTACACTTTATTTCTATATTTTTAATTTTGATAGCAAAATATATCAAAATTCTATGAAATGCCTGTGGGGTCAAAGTGCTCACTACACCCCACAATAAATTTAGTGCGGGGTTTAGTTTCTAAACAGGGGTCAGTTTTTGGGGTTTCCTTTGTAGAGATACAGGGTCTCTTCAAATGTGATATAGCACCTAAAAACTAAGGGGTGCTTTATGAGGGGTGACCTTTGTGAAAGTGAACATGTAAGCCAACATTTTATTGAAATAAATAAAAATTTTCATTTTCACAGCCCAGTGTCTCTAAATTGTATGAAATGCCTGTTGGGTCAAAGCACTCACTGCAACCCTTTAAAAAAAGTTCTTGATGGGTATGGTTTCCAAAATGAAGTCAGTTTTGGGGTGTTTCTACAGTAGGTATACCTCAGGGTCTCTGTAAATGCAACAAGATGCCCAAAAACCATTCCACCAAAATATAAAATCAAAAACTATATGGCGCTCTTTCCATACCTGTTGGGTCAAAGCACTCACTACACCCCACAATAAATTCCTTGAAGGGTGTTAGTTTCCAAATTGAAATTACATTTTGCGGTCTCCACTGTTGAGGTACTTCAGTATCTCTTCAAATGTAATATGGCGCCTGAAAACCATTCCAGCAAAATTTCCCTCCAAAGACCTTTTGGAATTCCTTCCCTTATGAGCCCTGCAGTGTGCTCATACAGTAGTTTATGACTACATATGGTGGGTTGCCCTATTCAGAAAAAAACGCTTACTAAATTAAGGGGTGCTTTGTGAAGAGTACCCTTTATGAAAATGAAAAAAGCAGGCTTATGCAACCTTTTATTTACAGAAATTAAATATTTTATTTTCAAAGTCAAGTGTCTCTAAATTGTATGAAACGCCTGTTCAGGTCACGCACTCACTACTCCTCTCAAAAAATTCCTTGAGAGGTGTAGTTTCTAAACTGGGGTCACTTTTGGGGTGTTCTTAGTGTAGGGTACCCTGGGTCTGAGTCTCTTCAAATGTGACATGATGCCCAAAAAACATTCAGCATAAATCTGATCTCCAAAATACATATGGCGTTCCTTCCTATCACAGCCCTGCCATGTGCCCATACAGCAGTTTATGGCCACATATGCAGAATCAGGGTACTAAATATTGACATTTGTTTTTCTGATAACCTCTACTATATTACAGGAAAAATGGATTCAAATGGAAAATCTGCACATAAAATTAATCTTTTAAATTCCACCTCCATTTTGTTTTAACACCTAAAACAAAGTTTATAATTCAGTGTCAATAATATAAGGGGTGTCGTTTCCTAAATGTAAATACGGGTGGTTTTCTATTATGTATGCCCCCAAAGTCACTTCAAATCTGAAATGGTATTGAATATTAAATAATACTTATTTTGTTAACTCACTGTCTGTCTTAAAAGCAGAGATATTAAAATTTAGGAAATTGCTAATTTTTCAAAATTTTCCATTTATTATTATTATTATTATTATTATTTTTATAAATAAAGGTAAAATATATTGACCCAAGTTTACCACTAACATGCAGTCCAATGTGTCAAAGAAACAATCTCAAAATCAGTGGGATAAGTAAAAGAATTCCAAAGTTATTACGACATAAAGTAACACATCAGATTTTGCTAAATTTGGATCGGTCCTTAATTCTTTCATGACCAGGCCCAAAAAAGGACTGAATGTCCAGGCAACTTTTTGTGATTTTGTGCTTGATTTAGTGGTTTAGTGACCATAGCTTTTTTATTTGTTTGACTATGAAAATCTTTTTTGCAATTTTTTTTACTTGACACTTAGGACTTTTTATTAGAATGTATTTTTGAGATTTTTTTTTCCTTTTTTTTAAATTTCATTTGGAGGAAAACCACAAATTATTATTAAAAAGTTTTTTTTTATTACAGCTTTTTATTTCTTAAATAGTAAAACTGACACAAAAATTAATTATTGCTATGGGTTCCAAATTTTGTGACAATCATTTTTATATTTAACCTGCATAGGTTTGAGCAAACGGGGCGACTATGGTGATGGTTTCTGTTAGTGGCTAGAGATGGCCTCGCGGTTCGCCCGGCGGTCATTTTGCGGCGAACTTTACTAGTTCGCAGTTCGCCGAACGGGCGAACATATGGCGATATTCGCGCCCGCCATATTCTTTTACATTGTGAAGAACTTTGACCCATGACACATCCATCAGGTGGTACAGGACAGCCAATTGAGACATTTTAGCACATGGACATACCCCCTACCTTATAATTAAACCTGTTCTGGCCGTCATTTTGTATTCAGTCTTTTGCCAGTGTAGGGAGAGGTTGCTTTGTGGAGCAGGGACAGACTGTTAGGGACACAAAACGCTAGCTAATAGGGCCACAAAAGTCATTTTAAGGACTGGTATAGGTGTGCTATCGATAGGTGTAACATACTGAGAGGTGTGCAATTGTATTGTACAGCAGTTGTGTGCGGCTCTGCTGCGATACTGCAGCCACACAGAGTGCCAAACGCTATTGGAACAAATAATTTCTAACTGGTGTGATTTACCAGTTACCCCCCAAAAAAACCGATTGAGGCAGGGATGTTATATACCAATAATATACTTTCTATATAGTGGATTTGGGTAGTGCAGCATTTGTTTGCAGTTTTACTGCGTTACCGCATCTACACAGAGTGATAAACGCTACTGTATTGAAACAAATAATTTCTACTGGTGTGATTTACCAGTTGCCCTCCCAAAAAACTGATTGAAGCAGGGGTGTGATATACCAATAATATACTTTCTATATAGTGCATTTAGGTAGTGCAGCATTTATTTGCAGTTCTGCTGCGTTACCGCAGCTACACAGAGTGACAAACGCTATTGGAACAAATAATTTCTACTGGTGTAATTTACCAGTTGCCCCCTAAAAAAACTAATTGAGGCAGGGGTGGGATATACCAATAATATACTTTCTATAGATTGCATTTAGGTAGTGCAGCATTTGTTTGCAGTTCTGCTGCGTTACCGCAGCTACACAGAGTGACAAACGCTATTGGAACAAATCATTTCTACTGGTGTAATTTACCAGTTGCCCCCTAAAAAAACTGATGAAAGCAGGGGTGTTATTTACCAATAATATACTTTCTATGTAGTGCATTAAGGTAGTGCAGCATTTGCTTGCGGTTTTGCTGCGTTACCACATCTACACAGAGTGACAAATGCTATTTGAACAAATAATTTCTACTGGTGTGATTAACCATTTGCCCCCCAAAAAAATGATTGAAGCAGGGGTGTTATATACCAATAATCTACTTTCTATGTAGTGCATTTTGGTAGTGCAGCATTTGTTTGCGGTTTTACTGCGTTACCGCATCTACACAGAGTGACAAACACTATTGAAACAAATAATTTGTACTGGTGTGATTTACCAGTTGCCCTCCCAAAAAACTGATTGAAGCAGGGGTGTTATATACCAATAATATACTTTCTATATAGTGCATTTAGGTAGTGCAGCATTTGCTTGCGGTTTTGCTGCGTTACCACATCTACACAGAGTGACAAATGCTATTTGAACAAATAATTTCTACTGGTGTGATTAACCATTTGCCCCCCAAAAAACTGATTGAAGCAGGGGTGTTATATACCAATAATATACTTTCTATATAGTGCATTTAGGTAGTGCAGCATTTGTTTGCGGTTTTACTGCGTTACCGCATCTACACAGAGTGACAAACACTATTGAAACAAATAATTTCTACTGGTGTGATTTACCAATTGCCCTCCCAAAAAACTGATTGAAGCAGGGGTGTTATATACCAATAATATACTTTCTATATAGTGCATTTAGGTAGTGCAGCATTTTTTGCGGTTTTGCTGCGTTACTGCATCTACACAGAGTGAGGCCTCTTTCACACGGCCGTTTTTTTTTCCCGTTTACTGGCCGTTTTTTGCGGTCCGTATACGGTCCGTATACGGAACCATTGATTTCAATGGGTCCGCAAAAAAAACGGAATGTACTCCGTATGCATTCCGTTTCCGTTTTTCCGTTTTTCCGTTCCGTTTTAACATAGAACATGTCCTATATTTGGCCGCAAATCACGTTCCGTGGCTCCATTAAAGTCTATGGGTCCGCAAAAAAACGGAATGCATACGGAAGTGCATCCGTATGTCTTCCGTATCCGTTCCGTTTTTTGCGGATCCATCTATTGAAAATGTTATGCCCAGCCCAATTTTTTCTATGAAATTACTGTATACTGTATTTGCCATACGGAAAAACGGAACGGAAAAACGGAACGGAAACGGAAACACAACGGAAACAAAAAACGGAACGGATCCGTTTAAAACGGACCGCAAAACACTGAAAAAGACATACGGTCGTGTGCAATAGGCCTGACAAACGCTATTTGAACAAATAAATTCTACTGGTGTGATTAACCATTTGCCCCCCAAAAAAACGGATTAAAGCAGGAGTGTTATATACCAATAATATACTTTCTATGTAGTGCATTTAGGTAGTGCAGCATTTGTCTGCGGTTTTGCTGCGTTACCGCATCTACACAGAGTGAAAAACAATATTTTAAGAAATAATTTCCACTGGTGTGATTTACCAGTTGCCCGCCCAAAAAACTGATTGAGGCAGGGGTGTGATATACCTTCTTCCTCAAATACTGCTCTAATATAGGGACTTTTGTCACAGGGTCATTTTGAAAATGACAGGCAGAGGAAGAGGCAGGCCCTTCCGCAGAGGTGGTAGGGGTCGGGCAGGTGCAACAGGCCAGAGCCTAAGTGGGAAGTTGCAGAAGGTGCGTGCGATTACGTCAAAGGACGCACTAGACTTGGTTGAGTGGCCTACTCAGCCTTTCGCTTCTGCGCCCTCCTCATCCTCTCTATCTGCACCCTCTTCACTCTCTGCTGTGTGCACCCCCAAAGACACCACCACCACCACCATATACCCTCCGCTCGACTCCGAGGAATTATTTCCCCATCCATTACAAGACCTTAACGTATCAATGGTCGCCACCCAGCAGTCTGACGACAGTACCCAGATCAGCCCAAGGAGGGTGGTCCCCGCTGTTGCTACCTATTCTGAGATCTCTAATGTCAGTGGTGGTGAAGGTGACAAATCCAATGATGACATGTCAATGGACGTCACGTGGGTGCCCACAGGAGAGGTAGAGGAGAGGAGTTCAGAGGGAGAGACGGAGCAGCAGATAGGGAGGAGAAGGAGGAGAAGCAGGCAGAACTTACAGTGCACAGGAGGCAAAAAGCAAACTGCAAATGTATCTGGAATGAGCCATCCACCATCCACGGTCATATCTGGCACTCCCAGGACAACAGCACATGGCTCCACAGTGTTGGCTTTTTTTAACGTGTCCGCTGCTGACAATAGTATTGCCATCTGCAGCCTGTGCTGTCAATGCACAAGTCGCGGTAAGCCAGACACTCACCTAGGGATGACCGCCTTAAGAAGGCACCTGGCCTCCCATCACCGAGCCCAGTGGGAGCAACACCATTAGAACCCACAAAGCCACACTCCCGGCGCTCCCCGTCCTGCTTCTTCTCCTTATTCTCCCAGTTGTCCTTCACTCCACCTTTCACCGTGCTGTGGTCATGTTTATCTGACAAAAGGCAGGATTCTTTGCCTCAAATGTTCGAGCGAAAAAAGATGATGACGCCACATAACCCTCTTGCCCAATGGCTGACCGATGGCTTGTCAGAACTGCTATCCCACCAACTACTGACATATAAACTGGTGGAATCGGAAGCCTTTAGAAAATTTGCGGCCATTGGAACACCGCAATGGAAGGTCCCCGGAAGGAAATATTTCTCCCAGAAGGGCATCTCAGAGCTATATGGCCACGTTCAGCGGCAAGTGAATGTATCTATGGCACACAATGTCAGTACCAAGATACATCTGACCACAGACATGTGGTCTAGCAAACACGGGCAGGGAAGGTACATGACTTTTACTGCCGTCAATCATGCAATCCGTGGCACTGCAGCCAGCCAGTCACAGGGGTAACACGTGAGGGGCACGGTGGACCGATGAGGGGCCAAATAATATAACACACAGTTCATCAGTTTACTTACGGTTAGCAGATAGCCTCCCTGGGCTGGCAGCACAGTGTTGAGGTGGACAGCACGAAATCCGGGGCACGCTCTGTGGTAGGAAGCATCAGCCAAGATGGTGGTTGAGGTGCCCTTGATGTTAGGGGTGCTTAGGGTGCTTTTTGCGGCTGAGTCCCGTGACGCCAGTACCGTTAATGGTGGTACAACTATAGGTAGTAATAATGAGGTAGACAGTGGTAAGATGCAACTCACAACTTTTACTTTGGATGTCTTTTGGTTGCAGCAGTACAATTATGCAGTCTTTAGATGGTACAGAGTTAATTCTGCAAATCCACTGTTTTAGGCTGTTTAGGTTTCTTGGGTTTGGAGAAGTGGGTTACTTCAATGTCAGTGGAACTTCTGGTGAGGTTGCCAGAGGCTAGGGTATCCTTCACCTAAAATATCCCAAAGGTCCTTTATGCCTGGTTTATGGCTTTTATCTTTTGGATGAATTTGAATCTGTCCTTTTCTATTGTCCCTTTCTGGACTAAAACTTCTTTTTAGAGCTGACGTGCTGGATCTGCACCTTTTCACTCTCTCAGTGTCAATATACTCACTGATCTCCACACTGACCTGTGGTCTCAACTGAACTCCACTCTTAGGCCCCTTTCACACGGGCGTTGCGGGAAAATGTGCGGGTGCGTTGCGGGAACACCCGCGATTTTTCCGCGCGAGTGCAAAACATTGTAATGCGTTTTGCACTCGCGTGAGAAAAATCGCACATGTTTGGTACCCATGTAGCAGGGGACAGAAGCAGATGCTGGGCTACGCGATCAAGTGGATTAAGGTGAGTTAAATGATTTTTTATTTTTTTTAACCCCTCCAGCGCTGTTTTACTATGCATTCTGTATTTAGAATGCTATTATTTTCCCTTATAACCATGTTATAAGGGAAAATAATAATGATCGGGTCTCCATCCCGATCGTCTCCTAGCAACCATGCGTGAAAATCGCACCGCATCCGCACTTGCTTGCGGATGCTTGCGATTTTCACGCAACCCCATTCATTTCTATGGGGCCTGTGTTGCGTGAAAAACGCAGAATATAGAGCATGCTGTGATTTTCACGCAACGCACAAGTGATGCGTGAAAATCACCGCTCATGTGAACAGCCCCATAGAAATGAATGGGTCGGTATTCAGTGCGGGTGCAATGTGTTCACCTCACGCATCGCATCCGCGCGGAATACTCGCCCGTGTGAAAGGGGCCTTAATCTGCCTAATCTGATCTGTCTCAAAAGGCCTGACCTGGGTATATATATATAACCTGAACTTTACCCCCATCTAGTGGTGGGATGTATAAATTACACCTAATAGGCCTGTTAACAGGGATTTTGCAGATACACAAATGCAAAGTTATACCATACTGTACAATGCAATTGTTAGGATCAAAAAGTACTTTTAAGCAGTGCCCACACACACGTAGTGGGACGCTGCAGCACCCATGTAGATTTGGTGTTACCGCCATGGGTTGCATGCAGGCCTGCTTCTTCTTCTCCTCCTCCTACTCCATCCTCCCTCTCCTCCTCGGCTGACTCCTCCTTTTCCGCTGCTACCATCTCTTCCGCTGCACCCCCCAAGCTCCCCAGAACCTATTAGAAGTGCCAGGTGAGGCGTTGCCATGCTCTGCTGCGTCTGTTGTGCCTGGAAGCCAAGAGCCACACCGGTCCTGCACTCTTTTCAGCTTTGCGGTCACAGGCCGATCAATGGCTAACCCCGCTCAATTTGACAGTTGGTAAAGTGGTGTACGACAAAGGTGCCAATCTGCTGAACGCGCTGACACAGGGCAAAATGACCCATGTGCTGTGCATGGCACACGTCCTGTACCCCGGGGTCCAGGACGTCTTGCGGCAGGCCAGGAAAGTCTCTGGCCATTTTAGAAGATCTTACACAGTCATGGCTTGCTTAGCTGACATTCAGCGGCGACACCACCTGCCCGTCAGACGTCTGATTTGTGACTGCCCGACGCAATGGAATTCCACTTTGTATATGCTTGATAGGTTGCTCCAGCAGAAACGTGCAGTTAACGACTACCTGTACGAACTCTGCGGCAGGACAGGTTCTGGGGAGCTTGTTTTTTTTTTCACCGCGCCAGTGGCTTCTCATGCGTGACGCATGGAGACTTCTGTGGCCATTTGATGAGATCACCAAACTAGTCAGTCGCAGCCAGGGCGCCATCAGTGACATCGTACCTTACGCCTTCTTTCTGGAGCGTGCATTGCGTCGTGTCATTGATCAAGCCGTCGAGGAGCAGGAGCAGGAAGATGAGGAAGTGCAAAGCTGGATGAATTCCCAGGGGGGGCAACTCCATCTGAGACAAGTCAACAACAGAAGCCTGAAGAGGAGTCAGGGGAGGATGGTGCCGGGGCGGAGGAGGAGCAAGAAGAGCAGGCTTTAAACTTTTCTGGGATTCCTGGTGTTGTCCGTGGCTGGGGGGAGGAGAACGAGGACGACATTATCCTAGATGATAAGCAGGAGCCAGGCCACTCCACCGCTTCCAGTTTAGTGCAAATGGGGGCCTTTATGCTCCAGTGTTTTAAGAGGGACCCCCGTATAAAAAGCATAAAGGGCAAGGACCAGTACTGGGTGGCAACATACTTAGACCCCTGGTACAAACACAAAATGGCGGAAATGTTACCACCATCACAGAGGGCTGTCAGAATGCAGAACTTTCAGGCCTTGCTTCGAGAAATGCTGCATTCTGCTTTTGCGGGCGCTGGCAGATGAATTTCCACTCACAGAGAAACAGTTGCGGGTACCAATCCAACAGCGCATGCAAGAAGAGAGCGGTTTAAAGATGTGTTGGTGACTTCGGATATGAGATCATTCTTGCAGCCAACCCATCGAGAGCCGTCCTCAGGATCCAGCCTCAGGGAACGCCTAGACCGACAGGTGTCCGACTACATCGGGTTAACGACCGATATGGACTCTTTGAGAAGCTATAAACCCAACCCCTGGACTACTGGGTGTGCAGGCTTGACCTGTGGCCAGAGGCTTGACCTGTGGCCATGGAACTGTTGGCTTGCCCCTCGTCCATTGTCCTGTCCAAAAGGATGTTCAGCGCAGCAGGGGGGATCGTGACCGATAAGCACACTCGCTTAGCTCACGACAGTGTGGACTACCTCACATTTCTAAAAATGAATGAGGCATGGATCTCGGAGGAATTCAACACATGTGACAAGTCGACCACGTTTGATTGAATTTCCTCATGACAGCTTACAAATATCCGCCACCACCCAGAACAAATCATGACCCCTGTCTTAGGTAAATACAGCGGCATAAAAGGCCTTTATGTCCGTTGAATGGCTAATTTTTGGGGCCTGTACTGGCCAACAGTTACATATTTATCCTGTGACCGCCTAATGTAACTCCAGCCACAGAATCCAAAGTTCTTTGCTGTCAGGTGAATGCCTATTGCCTAATTTTTGGGGCCTGTACTGGCCGACAGTTACATATTTATCCTGTGACCGCCTAATGTACCTCCAGCCACAGAATCCAAAGTTCTTTGCTGTCAGGTGAATGCCTATTGCCTAATTTTTGTGGCCTGTACTGGCCGACAGTCACTTATTTATCCTGTGACCTCTTAATGTACCTCCAGCCACAGAATCCAAAGTTCTTTGCTGTCAGGTACTGCCTATTGCCTAATTTTTGGGGCCTGTACTGGCCGACAGTTACATATTTATCCTGTGACCGCCTAATGTACCTCCAGCCACAGAATCCAAAGTTCTTTGCTGTCA
Source organism: Bufo bufo (assembly GCF_905171765.1). NCBI lineage: Eukaryota > Metazoa > Chordata > Amphibia > Anura > Bufonidae > Bufo > Bufo bufo. The sequence goes on along the minus strand of NC_053392.1, from coordinate 257,636,698 downwards.
GGTGAATGCCTATTGGCTAATTTTTGGGGCCTGTACTGGCCGACAGTTAAATTGTTTATCTCTAGCCATATAATCACACCCTTGTCTCACTCCTCTGCCTCTCATTATGGTGGCATATGAACCGCATTCACCATAAGGACCTTCTAATGTCACAGGGTCATGTGACTGTGCCCCCCACCCTGTACTGTGCCCCTCACCCCGTACTGTGCCCCTTTATACCGTGCATTGTGCCATCTTACCACCCCCTTTGCAGTGCCTGTAGTAATTCCCTGTACTGTGCCCTCTTATACTCTTTTATCCGGTCACGGTATGGCGGTGTTATCCGGTCACTATGCAGAAGTGTTATCCGGTCAATGTATGGCAGTGGTATCCAATATCTGCATGGCCATAACTGTATCCCTTTCACTGCCCACGCCATCCTTTTTTAAACCTGGCATGAGCAGGAAAAATATACAGATTGTGCTAAGGACCTTTGCGCTACAATCTGTGTCAGAAATGCGCCTAACATAGACGTATTTCTGTATAATAAATCACCTAATTGTATTATCATTCGGGGGTAGGGCTAATATCTTTATATTATTTTGATTCTAGTGTATTATACTGTGCCCTGTATTTCCCAGGAGAAAATGATCCTTGGGAAACACAGTCTTCATCCCTGACCACCAGGACCAGGTAGCGCTCTGTCAGTACATGGCGGCCTCCCCTCTCCGCCACGCTGCTCCGCTGTGTACTGGTGCTTATTCCGACACTAGGGCTGGGTTTACATCCTATTTTTGCCATCCATTTAATGCATACCAAAAATGTATGCGTTAACAGATGCCTCAGACTGATGCCGTACAGTGGCATCCGTTCACCATACAGTTACATGGTGGAAAAAAAATTACGTTAACGTATGCATTTTTTTTATAGACTCTGCAGGATACAAAAATGTGAAGTGCTGCACATTTGTATACATCAAACCGATAGGAAATAACATTTTTCTAGGCTCCAGCAGGGCACATTTTTGAGAGTTTCCCTTTAAGACACATAAAAATGGCCCCTGATTAAAATACATATTTCTTGGGTGGAATTTTTGCCAATGATCCCCCTGTGGTATATCACTGTCCATGTTGTGGTACTATTTGTGTACTTCTAGTAAGTGTTTGCTGGCTGCAAATATGAGCTGAAGGTTTTTCAGGTTCGCGAACATTTGATCGCGTTCACGAACCGTTCCGGCCGATGTTCGTCCATCACTATTAGTGACTGCATATTTTATTTATTTTTTTATTACATTTTTATTTGTATTTTTTATTTATTTATTTTTTACTTACCGTACATTTAAAAAAAAAATTGGCACATAATATGTCCCTCGGGAGGTAATTAAAATACCTCTGGAGGACACAGACTTTTTTCTTTTCAACTTTTTTTTTTTACTTTTTCCACTGCTACTGGGGCTTCCACAGGAGGCCCAGTTACAGGGAAAACATCTCACTGTGAGGCATTACACACACAAGCAGAGCTGAGCAGGGTGTCCTTAGACCCTGCAGCTCTGCTCCTGCCACTGCCCCAGACACCCCTGGCGGTCACGTGACCGCCAGGGACTAACAGAGGAGGCGGCACTGCCGCTTCCTGCTCTCCATTCCTGTGCTCGTGCAACGCTGTCCTCTGGGCACAGGAGAAGGCAGAAGCGGTAATAAACCACTCCTGTCTTCTCCTCTGGGTCACCGCTGTGTGTCATATCCGGGACCTGACCTGAACCTGCTAGATTGCAGGAGTTTTAATCCCAGTGTTGATCATCATTGGGATTAAAGCACTGCCTGAACGTTTATATACATGCTATCTGCACGCAGCAGCTAATCTCCTCAAACAGCTGATCGGTGTAGGGTGCTGGGAGTCATAACCCTGCCCATCTGATATTGATGACCTATCCTGAGAAAAGGTCATCAATATTGGAAACCAGCCAACCCCTTTAAATAATTTATGGCTTCCTTACTAAGACTCAGGAGTTATTAAGGCTATT